>NW_013665738.1:658638-695019 GCF_000517525.1 Limulus polyphemus
TTCGACATAAGAATTAGCACTAGTTCAAAAAACAACGACACACTCAAGAATGAGGAAATACATGTTCGACATAAGAAAGTTGCACTGTTCAAAAAACAACGCACACTCAAGAATGAGGAAATACATGTTCGACATAAGAAAGTTGCACTGTTCAAAAAACACGCACACTCAAGAATGAGGAAATACATGATATCTACATAGGAAATGTAAAAACAAAACTATCAAAATAGAAGCAATTCAAAACTTTTCATATATCAATTAAAGAGCTTACTGAAATAAGGAAGCATTAATAGAAAAAAAGAATTGCTTAACTCATGGAGCAAGACTATATTTGAAGCCGTGGGGGCGTTATAATGTGACGCACAATCCCACTATTCGTTGTTAAAAGAGTAGCCCAAGAGTTGGCGGTCGGTGGTGATGACTAGCTGCCGTCCCTCTAGTTTTACACTGCTAAATTAGGGACGGCTAGCGCAGATAGCCCTCGTGTAGTTTTGCGCGAAATTCAAAAACAAACAAAACAAACAAACTATATTTGAAAATGTTATGTAAGGGAATATAGTACACTCTTGCTAAAGTTCAAGTTACATTAACGTTTACAGTAACACACTTGTACAGTTATATGTTATAAAGTTATAATATTTCATGACACACCAATGTTTTAAGCCTCTGCATCTGGTGTATTTAAGTACTATTATTGTTTAAGGCATACAACTTGGATGCAACACGGCTTCTTTCTTTTGTATGTGTAAATTAGCTTCGTTTTTATTCCAGGAAATGATTTTACACAGTCCTTGAAATAATACTCTAGTTTTTATCAGAGTTTACCAAACCGAATACTATACCACGAAAGTTCTAAGTACATTTTTTACTGGTGGTCCATTCAATCTTTTTAATATGTGTTCTATAATCACCTCAGTCATCTTGTGAGGTATTTTTAATGGTAGCTATTGTCGTAGCTTTTTCATCAAAACTGTTTTTCAAAGTGGAATTCTCGACTTCCACTAGGCTCGAGTACGTTTCTTGTCTAGAATTTCTTTTCTTTGAACTTTATATCCCCATTGTTACTGGATAGCAAATTAAGCTCGGCATCATCTTAAGGTAACAAAATAAAAATTTATTTTATTGACGAATTTATTTGCCAATGTCGCTTTATATTTATAACATCATTTCTCTTGCCATGTTTTACTCGTTGTGAACGGCACCTGCATATAGCCAATAGAGCGTTCAGAGTCTCGGTTTTTTTATTTCAGGGACAGTAACTGGGGGCAGTGCACAGAATAAGAGTATAGCTATATATATTTAATATAAAGTTTACAAAAAAAACAGTACAAAACGCAGTGATAATACAAAGAGTGATAACTGAAAAGCGGACGAATAATGGACTTAAAAACATGGCTTATGGAAGGTAAGTTCTTATGGTGCTGATGGACAATACCATATCTGGAGCCCATCATAGGAAAAGGAGAACCGACAAAAAAGAAAGATTTGGGAAATCAAGTTGGCGCTCTTCTCGAGATTTTACAAAGCTATACATTAAAAGATAGAGAAGAGAGTACCATTAGAACAAGTCAAAAGATTACTGCTACTAAAGCTAGTGAAAAGACTAGTGCTACAATTACCTGCTACTTCCTGTCTCGGAAACTAAAGAAACCACAACTTTTCGTGATAAATGTAATTCTAATGAAGAAAAATTGTCGTAAAGCAAAAATACACGTGCAGTCCAGTTTTTATAAGGACAAGGAAGAAAACTCATAAGATATTATTACACACAACAACTTGTCAGTGGAGAAGTCCTAACACAATGGGTTCAGTAATCAGTGCAGCTGAGTTTCATTCATCAAATGTGGAGGAGGAGAACTAGAAAAATGTATTAATCCTCTTAAGTCAACATGTAGAGTTAGCAAGTCATCTAGAGGATTTGAACAGTAGGATCAATTAGAATCTCTAGAAGTAAATCAAACAGCCGATCAGAAACCGTACTTCTGATTAAAAAAGAGACGCAAAATTAGCAATCTGTCCTTGAAAGACTTATTGCCTTGATAAAGAGTTTGTGAGTATCACAATTTCGCTCTTCGTGGAAGAAGTAAGAAACTCATCTTATCTAGAAAAGGAAACATTCTGAAATATGTTGAATATTTTGCCTTTTTTGGTTCTGCACGAAAGCATATATATATATATATATACTTGAAAGAATTAACACACAAGTAATCGATAAAAAAACAAAAACATGTGGAATGAAAGTCCAGACTCATCTAATGGCTACTGCTATAAATATCAAATATCATATATTATGTTTGACAGTTCTCCAGATATAAGCCAAACAAAACAGATGGCAATGATTCTTCTTTTAACATTGGCTACTGAAAATATCCTCGGAGTATTAGTGTTAGTATAACCAAAGTAATGCTGAGCAAACGTGTGAAAATAACGCAACTCTGAAAGGCTTACAAGGCCAAAGGTATGACAGTGGAGCCAACATGAAAGACAGGAACATTGACCTTCAAAAAAGAACAAGAAATTTAAACCCAAAATATTTTTTCCCACCATTCAATAAACAATCACCGAGACTCGTGTTGAGCGATGCAGCCAACTGTTTCACCGAGGCAATGTCATTCTATTTTGCTTAAATTGATTCTTAAAAAGTATTGCTAAGTATTGCTTATGAATTAACTGAGGCCAATGAGTAGTATGAGATTAGAAAGCAAAATTCATACTATTCGTGCATTTCGATATATCGACTGAGAGGTCTATAACGTTATGGTCTACATTGTAGAAGAAAATACCGTCACATAAGCTAGTGAAACAAGGCCGAGTTCTGAAGCGAAAAAAATTTGCTCCCAAGATTTTAAGTTTCAAATTTGTGGATTGTCTTGTGCTATGGCAGAATTAGCCGTATGAGTGTAATTTTATCAGCATGCAGCTACAAGACGGCAATTTTGACATTTGTTAAACTATTCCACAACTAGAATAAAATTATTTTCTTCTTGAGTGTAGGACTAGTAAAGAATTTGCAAAGAAATGATGGATGCAAGAAAGCTTAAAGAAATTGAAATAGCTAGATAATTTTCCCAAGAAAAGCATTGCTGTCGAAAAAAAAGTTTTTCTTGAAAAGTTATGACGAAATTATCCTTTGGTCACAGAAAAGTACAAGGTTACTTTCCTTAACAAAAATGTGAACTCAGTCATTAAATAAAATAACTTTAGGAATACAGCTCATCGTGAAGTTTTTGTACAGTATTGCCACCCTTTCGTATATGAGCCCAAGGGAGGTGGTAAAAAAATTGATCAATCCCCAAACTGGCTTATCAGATGGCGATATAACTTATGTTGGTGCAATAGAACTGTATGACAAATCAAAGAGCGATTAAAATGACTCAGTATATTAGAGTGCTATTAGTTTAACTAACTTTAGCCATACGCTTGCTAAATATTCCACTAAAACTGTTAAAAATGATTTGGAATTACAATAATATTAATTTTCTTGTAATAATAATTCACCTTCAAACAACTTGTTGTTTTGTAAATGGTTTTGAAACGACTATTTCTATGACAATATATTTATTTCAGTACAACGATTCATCTCTAACATGATCACCTACAACATTCAAAGTACAAATAGATCTATTATCCCACAAATAGCTGCTTCGAAACTTTATATATGTTCGATAATTAAGTAGGTATATCTTATAAAGAAAGTATTTATTGATTTGTTACAGAAACTATTTTTGTTTGGTTTAGAGCATATCTACACTATGGGATACTTGCATTCGGTTCACTGCGTTGTAAGTCTGTAAGAGTTACCTCTGATCACCGGGGAATCAACACTTTTTATGGTGTTAACGCCTTTCCTAAGCTGACGAAACATTATTATAATTAATCATACTTCTCATAAGACTTTAGTAACAGGTTTATTATATTATTAACACTAAGTCCCCCGGCGGGATAGCAGTAAGTATATCGATTTACATCGCTAAAATCCAGGATTCGATTATTAATATATTAGTCCTAATACTGTTTGTTTGTTTTGAATTTCGCGCAAAGCTACACGAGGGCTATCTGCGCTAGCCGTCTCTAATTTAACAGTGTAAGACTAGAGGAAAGGTAGCTAGTCATCACCACCCACATCCAACTCTTGGGCTACTCTTTTACCAACGAATAGTGGGATTGACCGTCACACTATAACACCCCCATGGCTGAAAGAGCGGGTGGACGGGGATTCGAACCCGCGACCAGCAGATTGCGAGCCAAGCGCCCTAACCACGTTGTCAGTACTGCCGGGCTAGTACTAATATTAATATCTTATGATAAGTATAATTTATTTACTGTTTTCTTTTTTAATCAAACACTTAAATTGCGGTTTAAACCAAGATGGATAAAAAGCTTTTACGTTTTTTTCTACTGAAGGTAGTTTCTGTTTTAAATTTTATCAATATATTAAACTATTTCTATTCTTTTTGTCTGTAAAGGAATTAATATATAATATATATATAGCAATATTAATAAGTTAACTTTACCCAATCAATGAGCAAGACTTTGTAAAGAGCTTTTAATTTATGATTAGTCAAGAAGAATCAAATGCTATTTTTAAACATATTAAATAGCCCCATCGCTACCCATTTAATTTCTCGCTTAACTGTCTATAATAGGTGTAGTACGATATAAAGAAGACTAGTAATTTCTGGAAAAGGCAATAGGAGTCCATTAGTCATGAGGAGGTGAAGAGATTGAAACTGACAGTATGCAGCAAGTTATTCTAAACATCTGGGTATGTTTATCTTTGTTCCTACATCTTAAAAAGCTAGTATAAATCTAGGTTTGTCTATCTCCATTTTCCCATCTCTTCAAGAACTGATCCAAGTCATTCTGTCCCGTCTCTCTTCTGTTCCCACATCTTTCGTAAGAACATATCATTACAATAACTCTCCTGTTGTCTTGTACTTAAATTCATCGACCAGTGTAAAACGGGAAAAGCATATCGTTTCCCATCGATCTTGTCGGTTCTCAACAAAATAAAGCTCTAAAAGATTATTTGACACGTATGTAATTAATTTATGCTTTTGTTATAAAATAGCAAAAGAAACTCCCGTTTTCAAAATATATATATCAGTTGATTATTCTTAAAAGAGATTGTAAATGTCGGAAAATCAAGTGTTTGGTTTGTTGCTTTTATGTGCTTAAAATTGTTTTGCCGTTTAACAAGCTTGTTGTGTGATTCATACCGCAGAATACTAAAATACCTTGTAGTTTTCTGTTAAAATATTCGTGCGATTTTACTTATATAAAAAAATTACGTAACTTAATTACTTTGTTTCATCTCCCAAGTCTGAAAAATGAAAACCAACTCAGTTAAAATGATGTTACTCTCTGATGTATGAATGCCTTGTACAAGTAAGAAAGAGAATAGCTCTATTCTTCTTTAAAACATCAACTGAAAATTCACGAGACACAACTTACAAAAATTTATTCCAATTTGAAAATACAAGTAAAGCATCACAAATTACAAGTTTGATTAGTAATATAAGTTTGAACTAATTATCAGCGATATATAAAATAATTTAAAATATCTATATTCTCCAAATTTAGAAGAATCCGTTTGTTGTTCTTACAATAATACCATCTTAGTTAACAACTTTAGTGACACCCAGTCTGATTTTCCATTAAATAATTTTAGGTTTCATAGACCTTTAGAAGATGAGTGATATATTTTCACTTAGCTGTAGTCCTTATCGAATAATTACATGTTGTTTTTATGTATAACAAAGACATTTCAGTATACAGCTGCAGGAACACCTCCGTACCCAGCCATATGACCGTATCCAACTAAAGGAATTTCTGGATATTCTTTCGGTGCGTGATAATGACTGCTTCTGTAGATTAAGGTTCAATACCAAAAGTTACATACAAAACCAAAATCGTTTAGAAACAGAGAAATTGCTGTAATGAAACAAATAAATGTAAAAAAAAGAAGTTTCGCTAATAATAGGATACTATAAGATAAGAATCATTTCTTATATTGTTACTACTAAACAAAATATCGTTTGTTTCACTATTATATCATACTGTATTTAGACTAAAACTAACAAATAGCTTCTAAAAAATTATTGCACTAAAATGTTCAGTGAATCTGACAAACGTGACGTCTATTTAAAGTGTAAGAAATATACTTAGTGTTTTATATATTTACTTAAACTTACTCTATTGCCAAAGGTATTGGGATTGGAAAAGGCAAGAAATACAGTCTACTTCTTCTGTACAGGAAAGGCAAAAGCTTCAACAATTTTTTCAAAGGGTTGGCCTCTGCTTTTTGCAATACATCGCTTAGCAACATACAGGAAAGCAGGAAAATTGTTATGATTGTAAACGTCTTCATTTTCTGCAGGAGTGTAAAATAAAACCTGTTACGTTATTTCACGTGCTTGAGGTTAAGACAAACAGTTTGTAGTGTTTCAAAAACATGATGCTACGTATCGCAGAAAAATTATAATTAAGATCTTGTTCTATAAAGACTTAAATGTTTCTTAGTTTTCAATTCTAAAGTCTATCAGCTATCGTACTACGATAACTTACGCCCAAGAAAGTTTAAATGTAAAGATAACATAAGTTTATCTTACCTTCAGCTTGACTGTTGGCTCTTTCCCGCTTAATCAGAGAATCGATCGTTATATATACTTTTTGAGATGAGAAACCATCAACACTTCAGCTGGGCGTGTTTAGTCGACCTTCTAGAATAGATCATTTTGACTCAGGACCTCTTTCACCTGCGTATTTCGAAACAGGTCATTAACCAATGTTAATGTGACGCTCTAGCTGTGGGTCAATAGTCCGATTTCACTAATTAGTGTAGATTCTTTCGCACAGAACCGACTAGTTGATAATAAACATCAATACAGATGCGTTAAACTACAAACGTCACTGACACTCACTAGACCTCGGTACCAGTTTCAGTTTTTAGAAACCACTGGTACTCAATGAAACTCATCGAGGGAAACCAAATTAAAAGAGAGAAATAGAGTACATTTTTTAAACATAAGCTTCGGATCAACAAACTCGTAAAATATTTCAATTTAATGCATAAATAATCCTATCTTGGACAGATGGACCTGATTATACATATAGGTCACTGGAAAAAGAGAAGGGCAGTGAACTACTGTTCACCTGATTTTTGTTTTTTTGAAGGACTACTTGTAAGTTCACTAAGCCCGACTCTAAATAAGGTTTCTTCATATTTTCAGTCAGGTCGCTGCATAACTTAGAGCCCGTGCTACTAAAGCTACGGGAGTGTGTTTTGACTGGTTGGGTTAACTCTATGTGTTTTAGATCTTGTTGCTAAGGGACAGTAACATTATTTAAAACAAAAACAAATTGCAGCAACACCTTGTCGCAATAAACGAATAGTGTTCATAATTTCTATTTATGTTTAGAATGACGCATAAAATAGAAAAAGGATTAACATCAAAAGGTTATAAAATATTTATATTTTTCCCTTCAAGTATTACTTGGTATTAGGATTTGAAAGTTTTATAGATAAATAAATCATTCTTTCTGGGGTTGCATCTAAATATAAATATAATTTCTGACTCAAAATAACAAGTCAGGGTACTAAACTGTTCTTCATAAACTATAATTAAATACCTAACCCTAAAAGTGCTCTCAAGACACTTCTGTTACATATCAAACTCTACAAGTACTTTCCAGAAAATATAAACAAACTTCAAATCCAGCAACTGTTTTTTGGATGCACAAATTAAAGACCAAAACCTGCAACTGCTCTGCAGGCACTTCAATTAAATACCAAAGCCAGTAACTTCTCTAAAAAAATACTAATTACATACCAAGTCCTACAACTGCTCTCGAGAATCTGTAAATACCTAGACCCAAGATAGATCTCCACAAACTCTAATTAAAACTAAGACCTATAGATACTTTACATAAACTCTAAGTAATACAAAACCCTTTAAATGATCACTAGCAAACTTAATAACTAAAAACAAAGCTTCTAGCTTCTCTCCTTAAACTCTTACTAAATAATAATCGAAGCATTTGCTCACAATACACTTCAGTGAAATTCCAAGTACTGTAACTGCTCTCTAGAAATACCAAACCCTGCAGTTTCTCTCCAGAAACTTCAATTAAACATAAAACCATGCCACTTTGCTTCAGAAACTTCAATTAAATGCCAAGCCATGCCAGTGTTTTATAAAGTAAACATCAAATTTCAAAAGTATTCTTCAAAAAACACTAGCTAAATACCCCCCGCGCTATAACTGCTCTGCAGACACAATAATCAAATACCATATCCGGTAATTATTTGTTCTACAGAACCACATATTACATTCGAAATCCCGCAACTACTCCCCAGAAGCTGTAACTACACAACCCTATAACTGCTCTCGTTTGATTGATTTAAACCAAGCATTGTAATTGCTTTCCAGCAACAGCAGTTAGATACTAAACTCTGCAAATCTCTTCAAAAACGTTAATTAAATACCAAGCTTTGTAGCTTCTCTATAGATTAATTAAATTCCAACCCTGCTGCTGCTCTCCAAAAAAAAATAATAATTAAATATCAAACCCTGCAACTCTCTAAAGAAACTGTAAATATTCAACACGCAACTCTTCTCCACAAGCTCTAATTAAAATCAATGAATGTAAAAGTTCTCCAGAAACTAATTAAACAAAACCTTTCACCTACCCTACAGAAGCGTCATTTTGTACGAACCCTGCAAGCGTTCTCTAGAAACTTATTAAATACTAAGCTCTAAAACTATTTTCCATAAACTTTAATGAAAAATACTGCAACTATACTCCATAAGCTATAACTAAATATCAAACATAGCAACTGCTTTTCACACACTCTAGATAAGTACCAAATCCTCAATTGGCTATGAAGAAACTGCAATAAAATACTGAACCCTTTAGTTGCTTTTAACAATTTCAAATTCAATATCGAACCATGAAACTCTAATTAAATATCAAACTCTGCACCTACACTAAAAACAAACAAACTATAATTAAGTACAAAACCAAGCAGTTGTTCTCCAGAAACTCCAAATAAGTATACTAAACCCTAAAATTGCTGTTTTCTTTTAAAAAAACTCCAACCAAACCCCTAACCCTGCAACTACTTTCAAGAAACTAATTTACATACGCAGCCCTACAACTGTAGTCTAGAAACGTCAATTAAATACCAAAATATGTAACTGTTCTTCAGATATAGCAAAATGCAAACCCTGTAAGTATTCTACACAAGCACTAGTTAAAACCAAGCATCGCTAAATAAATACTTTCTATAGGCTGCAGTCACCTACCCTGGATCTTTTCTCCACAAACTATTTTTAAGACAAATATTTTTAACTGCTCTCCAGAAACTTCATTTAAATACAAACCCTGCAACTACAATCCTGAAACTCTAATAAAATACCAAATCCATCAATTGCTTTTCAAGCACTCTAAATACGTATGAAACCGCGAAATTGGTCTGAAGAAACTACAATTAAATATCAATCCCGTGTAACTGTTCTTCAGAAGCTTTTATTAAATACTAATCCCATATAACTAATCTTCTTAAACTCCTATTAAATACCAAACCTTACAAAAGTTCTCCATACAACCTAGTTTATTACCGGATTCTACACATGCTCTCCATAAACCCTAATTAAATAGTAAAGCATCCAACTTCTTTCCAGATACTCTGATTAAATATCAAACCTTGCAACTGGTTTCAGGTAACTTTAATTAAATACCAAACCCTCTAACCGCTCTCCAGAACCCCCAATTATATACAATAACTCAGCAATTACTCTTCAGAAACTCTAATTAAATACCACCCTCTGAAACTATTCTTCAGAAACATTAATTAAACACCAAACTTTGAAATTGCTGTGCAGGAAACCAACTGAATACCCAACCCTGAAACTACTCTCAAAAATAATTTAATATTAACTCATTAAGTGAGTCTCCAGATACTTTTCAAACCATTAAACTGCTCTCAAGAAACTCCAGTAAAATACTAAACTCGTCACTGCTTCAGACACACTAATTAAATACGAAACTCTGCAATTCCTTTCGACAAATTCTAATTAAACAAAGCCCTGCAACTGCACTCCAGAAACTCCAGTTAAATATCAAATCCAACAACTGCTTTCCAAACACTCCATATAAGTTCCAAAACCTAAAACGTATCTCAAAAACTCTAATTAAATATTAAACATTGAAACTGTTCCCCAGAAATTCCAGGCAAATACCAAATCCAGCAACTGCTCTCCAGAACTTCTAATTCAATAAAACCAAGTAACTACTCTATTGTAATGCCAATTAAGTATACTAAACTTAAAACTGTTCTCAAGAAACTCCTGTTAAATACGAATTCATCACTGCCCTGCATACGCTGTGAATGAATACATTATATCTATTCTCGACAATCTTTAATTAAAACCCAGCATTATAGCTGGCCTTCAGACACTACAATTAAATACTAACCAGTGTAACTGCTCTCTAAGAGCTTCAAATAAATATCAAACCCTATAATTGTTCTCAAGAAACTGCAACTAATCTTCAGAAACTCTAATCAAGCACCAAAACATGCAGCTAACTTTGAAGGCTATACTGGTATGGTTTCTGAGTTACTAACACCGTTTACTTGACTACTATATTTTATGTCAAAGGAAGCTCCAAGTGTTTTAAATCAGTTCTAATTACTGTAACATTTCTTGATGTTAAAGAGAGTAATTATTACATCTAGATTAATAGATACAATCTGAGACAAGACTTGAGTGATGAAACGTTTCTCATCTCTAGATAACTCCTTTAATACTAAAGCTTTTACTCGATATAAGACACCATTAAAGCATTCTATAGACTTTCTGTGCTAGCTCATTAAAATCGTCATCAGAAACTTGAACGAAAATCAATAGAAATCATCGGGGGACAACAGAAAGCTTAGGCTTTTCTGACCCAAATATAATGGCGTCTCTAGAGATCAGTTCTGTCACATGGTATACGCAGACTATTTGTCAACTCAAATCTCTTCCCAGCATAACAAAGCCGATTCTCTTAGATAGAGATTTAGATTGTTTTGTTTTTATGAAGAATAGTGGTGGATGTAAGAAGATATTTCAGAACATTAGGAAACTTTTAGAGATAAATAGTTGTAAAGGAAATTTGTGCTCAGTGGTTTCAAATTTTATTGTTTGAAATTCAATGGCTTTGGATGTATGTATATATATATATATATCCCAATTCCATCTGTATGACAAAGGAGATTAGGTATAATACTAAATAAGCTTTTTCAACATATACAACTGTCTCTCATCCTGATGTCAGTATAACTGGTCGTAATATACATGGGGAAATAAGACTTAAACTTTCTGAGCTTTAAACATTCCTCTGTTAGCGTTAAAAAATCACCATTCCTTTAAAATTGGCTTAGACTATAATCAAGATGTAAACTAAATATAAAAAAGCTACTGTCCTATGATGTGCCTGAATTAAAACATAACAGGTACAATTATAAAATCCTAGTTTCGACAACAAAAATTAATAGTCACCACTTACGATCAAAACAATAGTGAGAAAGTTAAATTAGATCATAGTTAAACACGTAGAACAGTAAAAAAACATAATAAGGTAAATTAAATGATAAACCTGATTAAATCTAGCGCTTTCGACAAATGCATATGATTTTTTAACTATATGTGTATTACAATTTTTTTTCAGAATTATTGTGTATTTGTTGTTGGGCTCTCTGTGTTGTGCATACCTCGGGTGTCGAGCTCTAATTTTTGTCGTTATAAGATGTCAAGATTTCTACTGAGACACCAGGGGGGCTTCTTTGAGCCGAAAATGTTAATAACATTTAAAGAAGTTTATTTTGTAACTTCTTATTCGTTTATTCACTTGTTTGTTTTAAGCTCAAAGCGACAAAATGGGATATTTTCATTCTGTTCACAGCAGGGATCAAGCCCCAAATTTTGGCATTAAAGACCCTCAACTTTGAAACTCAAACAGATAATAAAATTTTACGATAATGGAGAAATGGCGTGACCATCTATATATCTGTCTATCTATGTGACAGAAATAATAAGTTCGAAACGGTAACACGGATAAATTTTAAACTTGATAAAAATGTTGCTTATGACTAAAGAGCACTTGTGCCGTGCAGTACTTCCCAGAAAAAATATTTATTTTAGAAAATGTTCGCTTATATATATATATATATATATATTTACAATAAGGTATGGTTAGTACGATTAGTAATTACTAGCACAACCAGTCACCCGTATGGCAGCGTTAGGTTGACTTGTTCCTAAGTTAACTAACAAATAAATGAATCTATTATAAATCAACGTCCTGGAACAATCAATTAATAGATACTAGCAGAAATACCCGCCCTCCGGGCAGATATAACTGCTAGTTCCTGCGGAAAGCAATTGGGCCTGTGGCCTTTTCTGGAATTGTCTGACAGTTCTACAACAAAGTACTCATACTTGACATTAAATAATCTTCACCATCCACGAGAAAAATAATTTTATTGAAATTTTAGTTTAAAAATGAGCTATCATCACAGCATTACATCTCAGAGTAGATTTTATTGAAGTATTTCTTTCTAGATACAGTTATCAATGAAAGTGCTTGGCTTTTCTGTTGCAACACTCCTAAGATTTTCACTAAAGAAAAACAAATAATTTTTTGAAATCTGTTTTTTATTGTTTTATATTTGACACTTACTCCTTTTTTGTAATTTTTATTGGATAAATCTGAAATCATTTTTGTAGAAATTTCAGTTGTTTTTTTTATTGCTCAGCTATAAATATAGTGTCTAGTTATTAAAATATTACCCGGTAGTTCCGAGATCCGAGTTTTGGACGTACACATCGCAAGCTCTATTATAATAAGATTACAAAAGTAACTCAACACCATAAAACAACTTGAACAAATTTCACTTACGATTTTAAATAAAATACGTCTGTCTTGCTATCTACTGATAAAACTTATAACTATTAGATGCAGCAGAAGTCACAATAAATCTATTTATATATAAGAGGCTAATGTCCATTTGTCTGCAAAACTCCCTCATCAGCTTAAGTCCGATTTGGATGGAACTTCGCACGATTATTCAACATCATAAGGGGAAGTCCCTAACAAAGTTTCATTACACTTGACTCTCTTATAAAAGCAGAATGAGGTTTTCACTCATGATATGATAAATGTAGCATTGTCAAGAACTTGATCGCCTGACAACATGTTCATACTCACAAAAGAGGCAGATAAGAAAACTCGCAATGTTGTATATCAAGAAGCTCTTTAGTCAGTAATAAAATGTTCAAAAAGTTTACTTATATTCTATTGACTGAGATTATCATAGTAAAGTAACTGGGTCGATAGCCCAACAACACCTTTCGCAAGAATTATCACAAACAGCAGCTCTTTGGTCGGCGTATTTGCTAGTATAATTAATATGCCGTTACCTAGGGTCTTAGTGCTTGAAGCTGTCAACCTTGTGCAGCCATATTTATTATTATTTCTTTCAGAAGTATGTAGGTTGTGTAAGCGTATATAGAACCGAAAGAATATAATCGGTGACACGAAGTTACTGGAGACATAAAAAAGTAGCTGCTGTCGGAATGAAAAGTTTTTGGTGAAATTACAACTTACTGCTGTTGTCTTAAGTAGTAGTTGGTGACATGATAATGAACTACTGGTGATATAAGAAGTGACTGGCTGCATTAAACTGACTGATGTCAAAATAAAAAGTGACTGATGTTGATGTAGAAAGTGAATGCTTTCGACATGAGAAATTGCTGGAGATATAAGAATTGACTACTGTCGAGAAAAGAAGTTTCTGGTGAAATGACAACTGACTGCTGGTGGACATAAGAAGAGTTTGTTTGGTTGTTTGAAGTTAAGACAAAGTTACCCAATGGGCTATCTGTGCTCTGCCCACCACGTATCGAAACCCAGTTTCTAGCGTTGTAAGTCCGCAGACATACCGCTGTGTCACCGAGGGGGCCATAAGAAGATACCGGTGACAAGGGAAGTTTCTGATGGTATGAGAAGAGACCGGCGACAAGGGAAGTTTCTTGTGGTATGAAAAGCAAATGGCGAGAAGAGAGGGGACTAACGACATCAAAACTGATTGACAACATAAGAATAGATAGACATTTCTCACCATTTCAAACTGTACCAAAAAAACAACAACAAATAAAAAAACCAAAAAAAAAAACAGGTGCCATTTACGTCCGAAAGAAAGCTCCATCATAATAAGATTACAAAAGTAACTCAACAACATAAAACAAAATAACCTTAAATATGGGAGTGACATATAAACCTGGTGACACTCGCTAATGTGGCCAGTGACGTAATGGGCAACCAAAATGTCGATAACTAGTGTAAAAAATTGGAAAAGATACTGTCCAGTATATTTTTAAACGAAATATTGTAGTTTCAGTGAATTAAAGAGGCAAGTTGGAAAATAATCTTAAAATTAGCTGACTGGTGATTAGTCAAACGAGGCGTGGCTTTGTCAAGATAATGGAGGCTTATTCTTTTTAATAATATATATATATACTAGTAGTATTTAGTAAGTAGGTTGAATAATAGGGACACTGGGCCAAAGATTCTTCTACAGTAGGTATCTGTGACTTGTTGGCGATAAATTCGATTGTAAATGAACAGCACGCACTTCGCTTGTTTTAAAATATTATATATATATATATTCGAACTAGTTAAACGTATGTACAACAGATTCTTTACACTATAGAAATCATAGGCATATCATAAACACTATATATATATGTATATATATATATTTCTCTTCTTTTTGTCAAACGTCTACTTAGGCCTATTCAGTTGCTTTAGAATTTCAGTTGACAAGCCGAACAACTTTTCTCTATTTCTATCGCACTAGTATTCCGTGTATAATTCACTTACAATTATAGCGTGAGTACCACAGTCGTAAACTTCTCTTCCAGTAATCGTCTGGTCCTCGTACTTCAGATATCGTCTGTTCCTTTTGTCATATACACTCAGACTGGTTAAATTACTTTAGAACTCCCTTTGACGGAATAAACTATACTTCTTATCTCTATTAAAACTGTTAGTTTTACTCTAACATAATCGATAGGCCTTTCACTCCTCCGTAGTTGACTTTACGTTTAACTTTTCTTTGGCTGAACTTCTACTTCCTGTGACTTTATTTTCTCGTCTGCTCTGTCTTTGTCTGTCTGTTCCCGCTCGTCTTACACTACTTAGACATTCATCACTCAATTGTCTGCTCGTCTTCTAGAAATCTCTATATCCTCGACATCAATAAATTTCACGCGATGTTCGATAGCTTCAACATCAATGAATTATAAACACAACTTCCAACAATCGTCTGCTTTTAACTCTCTTATTATAAAACAACAACAAACCAAACAATCATAAATATTAACTCACAAGATAATTAATTAATGATACCTACAGTTTTTTATATCATGACAGGCTGCTTTACATATAATATGTATTATGTAATTAATATAACCAAAACACACGAGTTAACTTTGGAAAATTACAGAAGATAACTTCCACGGATGAAACGTTGTTTCAAATGAATGAAGATGTGTGTATACATGAGTTAAATATAAAACACAGGTTTAAGTGCAGTTCCTTTAACTCATGAATAGTTAAGTCTAACACTTATGAAACAAAAGCACGCTAGACTGCAGTTTTTTCTTCTTTACATTTCTCATAATTGTAGCTCGTAAAGTTTTAGTACAGCTTATATAACTAGCGTTTCAGATAGACCATTGTTTTTCACCCAGTTAGCTCAATTTACGAGTTCTGGAATTGAGCGGAAGTTCTGTTATAATCCAGCAGGTAACATTATCTTTGTAAAGTCAGTTTGAAACTTGGTATACAAATGTTTTGCTTATATACGTAAGATAAGATTAAGACTCATTTTGATTTGGGTTCCTGAGAAGGTTTTGCAGGAGATTTCAAATGTTTTATTTTCTGTTGGGCTTTAGCTTACACTTGTTAATTTTGAGATACAATCATATAAATTAGGTCACAAATAGTTTCTAATATGCAGAATAAAATAACGCTGAGATACAAAGTCACTGGAGAGCCTGGGTATTAAAGAGGGTACCTTCTCTAGGATGTAATAAATTTTTATTAACATCGTTTTGGGAAACGTGTCCTAATATATCGAATAGTTTACATAACGAAACTTCTGAAAACATTATTAATTTGTCATTGTTATATTTTATCTACCACACAATTAAGTAAATATTTTTAAAACATTTTAGATTGAGTGTGTTCGGTGTATGCGTAGTTGTCAGAAGAACATTTTGAAGCTTTTGTTAAGTAGTAGAAATAGATATAGATGTAGTATAAATCTGCACAGATTCGGGTAACTGTCATTTACAATCAATCATCACGGTTAGAATATTCAAACTGTTAGATATTAAAACAAAGTCAAGTCCAGAGCCATCCTCAGAGGCTTTTCGTACAAACTGGTATCTAAGGGCATTGAGTCAAGATGAAAACTTATAACTTCAAAAAGTAGTTATAAGACAATAGTTGACAATATATTAGAGTTCGACGAGTGTGTCATGAACAAAAACCGTTCTCGATTGGATAACGTTAATGGAACAAAAACTACACTTCTGGCATAAAGTAACATAGGACATGTGCAAATAAATGTGATAAACTCAAAATTTTAAGGGGTTTAAAGAGGAAGCCTGAAGATAAAAAAAACCACATTAAGTCTCGAATAAACGCTCTCGAATATAAGGTTTCAATCTTGTGATAAGAAACATCCCGGTTTTGTGATAAAGAGGCAGAAAGTGTTTATCTTCACAAGGCAACTTGGATAAACCCCCTACAAAGCTCTTAGCTAGTTATGATTACAACAGATGCAGAATACCTTAAAACTGTTCATCAGCATTTTACAAAAAAAAAAAAACACTGTGAAATCAAATAAGGTACATGATGGTGACAATACAGAATCCAATGTGCAAGTTGAGTTCTTATCTTATGCTGAAGAAGAGAAATTCAACAAAGAAACCACATTAATATTCATATTGTCAGACTGGGAAAACTTCATGCCGAATGTCTGACGCAGTTGGTGGTTGAAATATGCAACGATTAATATCATGAGTCTAAAGTCAAGGCTCATTTCTCGTATGTCTAACCTCCAGGCATATAACAAGGGCATAATGCGCCACTTATAAATGATGAAGATGTTACTGGTGAAGGCTCTGATGTTAGCCGAGATGTACTGCAAATATATTATGAAGGCCTGCTAATTCGATGAAGGCTCTGATGTTAGAAGGGTTGTGCTGGTAATATATGATGAAGATGTTCCTGAGGTTATTATGAAAGTCTACCAATCTGATGAATGCTCTTATGTTGCATGGGATGTTCTGTTAATATATGAAGATGTAGCTGAAGTTAGTATATAAGCCTGTCAATTTGATTAAGGATCTGATGTTAAACGGAATGTACTGATGATATATGATGGTGCTGCTGATCATATTATGCGCCCAACAAAGCTTTGAAGTGATCATTTACTTACTGTTATGAGCGACACCATAGACAAGACCCTACGTCAAGAACTACAAAAGGACTTTCATGCCACAGAAATATTCTTGGTTCAGTATGCATTTCATAAGTCTCTGCATAAGTCAAATTTTTCTCTATGTGTTGAGACTCTCGGACACTTAACACACAAATTCTTTGCATTAGACTGCACACGCTACTTATGATGGCTATCAGTTCAAATTATAGAATGGTAGAATTGAAGAGAAAGCATGTGTTCCTTACAATGGCCCGTGATCAAACTCATGAGCAGCTTATTAAGGAAATAAAAAGTGAAGGAGGCGCAGTGAGATAATAGATAATTCAAATGGTAACCATAGAGGAATGATGACGATAACCAGACCTAAGATTGCAAGGCGAACTTGGGAGAGATTTCCTCAAAAAACAATCACAAAGATAGCCATCGACATGAACAAGTGCCGAGTAAACAGGGATCTCTTGCAAATGATGTCAACTATTTAACATAGTTAAGTTGAGTATTAGGTAATATGTGGAGGCCGACTGTCTCGTAGGAGGTAGAAGAAAGTTCCTTTACTGACGTTATAAGTGATCTTCTGGCTTAAACTGTCCTACTGATTCCACACCTATTGCTTTTCATAGCAACAACATGTAATATATATATAGTCCAGTAGTCTTATTCCCTCTGAATGTTGATGAAGGCCTTCCGTTGTTATCGTATTCACTTTATTAGAGCAGAGAAAGTCGATATAGGGAAGCCACTGATACATTCATCCACGTGATGGTTATACCATTCAGTTGCTTTCTATCTGTAACCAATCACTCTGAATTTTAAGTAGTACTACTTGTGTGTGTTAGTTGCATGTATTATGTTGATGTCATTATCTCTTTTTTGCAGCTCATTGCTCTTAGCAATCCAGAGGAGACTTTGTTTTAGCTACATCCTTCTACATACTTCACCAGCCTTATACAGAATATTGTTGCTCTGCGAAAGACGAATGTCCAATCAGATCTCTCATTATCTATAGTGTGGAGGGTAAATCAGATCTTTTGTCATGCTTAGAAGTCAAAGCCAAGCATCCTGTGATAGTCAACGTGCGTTTTCCAAGTACATCAAAAACATTTGACGATTATGAAAAAGGGTCTGGCATAGTCTGATGGTAGGTGTGCTAGACTCTTAATCTGCTAGTCGAGGGATCGAACTCTTCACCGAACATATTTTCTTTTTACACTGATAAAGCGTTATAATGTGAAAGTCTACCCTACTATTCGCTGGTAAAGAGTATCTCAAGAGTTGGCGGGGGGGGGGGGTGTTAACTAGCTGCCTTGATTCTAGTCTATCATTTCAAAATTAGGTAAGGCTAGCGCAGGGAGCCCTCGAGTAGTTTTGCACAAAATTCAACAAAACTCAAAACAAATAAACATTTGACTGTTATGCCAAACAGTTTATCTTGCACCAATTTTATCACAGTTAGAAACTGTCAAACAAGTTAACTGGTTAACTTCTTGTTGCACAATATGACATCATTTGAGGTTGAAGGAACTCAGCTGTATAGCACATTTGGCTAAAGGGATCTGACTTCCTACCACCATGTAATACTACAAGATCTGAACCATGTACCCAAGAGGAAGCAGGTACTAGAAGTTTATTATACGTTGTACATGCTGTTAGTTAAGAATACCAAACCACAGTGGCTCGTACAGTTGATAGAGATATCGACGTTCTTGCAGTAGCCATGGTCCAGGTATTGAAAATGACAAAATTCTGGTTGTCTTTCGGTATTAGTTATTCTTTCAGATATGTTGCTACTCATGAAATTTCTGCTCCATTGGGGAATGCCAAATCAAAAGCTCGAACTGCATCAACAAGCTGCGAAACGCTGTAAGTTTTCTCAGGAAGAGGTAAAAAATAAAGCTGCCGGGCATGCGTAGAATGCGTGGTGATCATCAACGGGTGTTCTTTTAATATAATATCATACACCTGGTTAACGTCTGGCTGAAAATGAGAGGTTTGTGGTTACTCTGTACAGCAGCACGTACCCCCTCACTAAGGTGAAATACGTTTGTCGTAGTTTATTTTCTCAAGGGTAAAGGACCCTTGAAAACATTCCTACAGCTCAGATACAACTTCTTTATTACATTGTAGAAGCGCTTGTGAAGCTGGACATATTTGGAGTTAGTGCTGAAAAGTAATCTAAGGAATATCAGGTCCTGAACAATAGGGATGGGAACCGGTTGGTGGTAGGTAGAAACCCTTCTTGACAACCTCGTCAGAGGCTGGGAAATCTTGCTGTGGGCCTAATAAAATCTGTAGTGGTATCTGTAAATCCCATAGAGCTGACTTAAAGTGTACTATCTTCTGTTGTTGTGCGGATAATTATCATCAGTAATGACTGTATTTCATAAAACGCAAAACTGTCATCTTGAAATATAAAGTTATAAAACTTGTTCCTAGATATATTAAAGAAATAAAGTCAACGTTTAATAGCACATAATAAATTAAAATTAGACTGTCCACAGTCTCAAACTACAACAAAAAATATTTTACTTAACAATTTTACCGTTAAAAGATAAGATCAAATGCTGCGAGATTGGAAACAGTCTCATACACTCTACCTGTTTCGACGTCATCTATTTCAAATTTATTATGTACTGTTAAACGTTGACTAATTGTTTTAATAGATATTTGTGAAAACTTACATAAGTGTCGTCCTAATCCTAATACGTGTTCCTAGAATTTCTTGAATTCTTTAAGACTGTGAGAAATTTACAATATTGAAGTACGAAAAGCCCGTGTTTCATTCTGCACTGTATTATAAATTTATTTCAAAATCATTTAGCATTGATAAAGATAAATTAATTTTCTGAACATCGAATTTCGCGCAAAGCTACACGAGGGCTATCTGCGCTAGCCATCCCTAATTTAGCAGTGTAAGACTAGAGGGGAATGCAGCTAGTCATCACCACCCACCGCCAACTCTTGGGCTACTCTTTTACCAACGAATAGTGAGATTGACCGTCACATTATAACGCCCCCAAGGCTAAAAGGGCTAGCATATTTGGTGTGACGGGGATTCGAACCCGCGACCTTCAGATTGCGAGTCCAGCGCCCTAACCACCTGGCCGTGGTGGGCCTGATCGATGGTGAAAAAGAAATAAATCTGTAACATATATACATATAATCATTAAACAGTTGGTCTGTTGTATAATATCGAATAATAATTTAAGCACAATGCCATAATATTATTCATACACTTTAATTAATCTAAACTATTATATGGTGAGTTCAAAAGGACCCCAAAACTCCATAAAACAAATGATCATTTTCTATCGTGTTTCGTAATAATTCTAAAGCTACTATATATATATATATATATCCTATGATTAACTGTTAGAGAGTGATATAAATCATCTGATTAACCTCAGGAATAATATATATATCTTTTGATTAACCACTATTGTAAAATGTAGTTTCTGATTAAAAGTACAAGCTCATTACGTATTACTATATTACACATAATTCCATTATGGATATATTCCATAATGTATGGTTTACAAACTCATGTCATAATACAAAATTTATGTCTCTTCATCACAAAACAATTGGCCAATAGTAATAAGCTAAAGCTTTATATGAAGGGGTGTCACATGTTTTTCATTCTATAATGATTGTTTTGCTCCAGAAAATAAACAATTAAATATTCTAAATATTCCTTCAGAGAGCCAAAGTTTATCATAGAAATCTAATATTTCGAAGATTAGGAACTATCTTTAAAATAATTTAGTTATTGAAGGAAGAAAGTTTATCATTCATCTTGTCTCTGTAAAGTTACAATAATTTGAGTAAGTGAAGACTATTAAATATATATATTCTTATAACAGCATAGTATTTTCATTTAATGTGAATATCTCAAGGCGTGTAAGGCATACACGTGGATACAAAACACGTTTCTTAGTATTGCTATTTCTTCATGGTAGGCATAACATTTGTAAATAGTGGACATTGATCAACGTCATAGGCGATTTAAAATAGCAGATGCAGAATTTCCTGTTACTGTTTTATGCTTGTACATCTTAGGTGTACAGTAGTAAATATAACATCTCTCGGAGAAAGTAGTACTAACATGCCTTGATCAGTATTACCTAACCTTTCTTTTCTTTCATTCGCTCTGTTTGATATTGGAACAATTCTAAATAATCACTACATGATTTTATTTTCTCTTCAGTTTTAGTTAATTTTGTTTCCTATTTCTAGGCTTCCCTCGGAAAGATGCTAAATTCAAGACAATTGACGTAAAATTCTTAGTTTTCTTCATAGAATGTTCTTGTATACCTTGATATAAAGATATATTATACTCTGTAAGTACGTCATAAAGATCATTGTTAAATGAGAAGTTATCTAACTTGTATATAAATAGCACTAACTACAATTTAATTATAAAATAAGGGAAAAGTTAGGAGGCTTTTGTACATAATGTCCTGATAATTATTACAAGTATCAATGCATGAAAGTAGCACTAAATTTCAATTATTTATTCGACATATAGAGGTAGATGTTAACCTCCTATCGGCATCTTTTGGCCAGCATCGTAACTAATGCTTATATATATATATAATTTTGTTAAATATAGTTGGTTGGTAAAATTAAAGAAATTTTATAGCATAAAAAAATTGCTCTTTCTTAAAAATTAGTAATATTTGTTATACATGAAATATATTTGAAAAACAAACACTTAAACATTAAATATATTACATAATTTCAATTACATAATTAAATGTTTCATTGTTAAACGAATTACAAAATTTAAATACTATACTGCGAAATTTATTGAATTAGAACAAAATAGCCCCATCAAATTTATTATAAGCTCAAATATTTCTTTTCTGAACTGTTAAATTAAGAAACTTCAGAAAATCTGACCTATTACTGGTAATTTTATAAAATTATCTTATTAAGCA
Organism: Limulus polyphemus; assembly: GCF_000517525.1. Taxonomy (NCBI): domain Eukaryota; kingdom Metazoa; phylum Arthropoda; class Merostomata; order Xiphosura; family Limulidae; genus Limulus; species Limulus polyphemus. The sequence continues at coordinate 681,136 of NW_013665738.1, forward strand.
TCCTTTTAAGCTATTTAGCATCCTTTTCATTTTTACAGTAGTGTTTATTTTTTAAATTTGAAAATAATATGTAATACATCTCCAATTTGGATTAAACCCAACATTACATTTAATGAACAGCATAAAATCCATATGATTTATGTGTTTTCACAGTAGAGCGACCAAAGTTTGAACCTGAATGGTTGACGTGTATTTTAGTAGCATGACTTTTCTTCTGAACTACTGTTCTCATAGCCTTTACCTTGTTGGTACACACCAAGACACTGTACGCTTTAGCAGGGTGTCATTTTTGTCATCAACATCCCCTTTAGATAATGTGGTTTCTTGCGCCCCTGTTTCATTTTTAAATGAGTGAAAGCGTGAATAAAGTGACAAGATGTAATACACGGATACACATTAAAATGTTATATGTATTGTAGTAATTACTTATTATTTTCATTAATGAAAATATATTAAAGCGCTTAATTTTGCATTATTGCACTATTGACTCTACCCTAATCGCTCGCGCCTCCCAAAGAGATAATTTGCTTATCTCAGGGGGCGCCTCCAAACTTTGGGAATCGCTGTTTTACAGCTTATTAGTACCGGCAGAGGCACTGTTAGTTTTAGAAGGATGCCTCCTACTTCTGTCCCCCGGTGGTACAGCGCTAAGTCTTCGGATTTGCAACGCTAAAATCAGGGGTTCGATTTCCCTCGGTGGAAACAGCAGATAGCCTGATGGGGTTTTGCTATAAGAAAACACATTCATCATTTCTACTTCTGAAATGCTGTTCTCACGCCCTACAGCTTGTTAGTACCCACAGAGGCACCGTTAGTTTTAATAGGATTTTTCATATTTATAATACGCTGTTCTCATGTCCCACAACTTGTTGGTAACCGCATGTATGCTGTCAGGTTTATCAGGATCTCTCCTACTTCTGAAATGCTGTTCTCATCCTCTACATTTGGTTAGTATCCACAAAGGCACTATTAGTTTAACAGGGTGTCTCGTAATTGTTAAAAATTGTTCTCATTTCAGTGCTGGTACTCACACAAACACTGAGGGTTTTTGTTGGGTGTCTCCGACTTTTGAAACACTGTTCTTATGCCCTATAGTTTGTTGGTACCCGCAGAGGCAGTGTGAGTTTTAATAGGGTGTATCCTACTTCTGAAAATGTTTTTTACGTTTACATGTAATAAGAAAGCTTACCAGTGAATAAATATATATTCAGGGTTTAAAGCAAACATAAAACATTAATTCCGAAGTTTCACAGGCACCAATACAGTGCGCTACTTCTACATAATATGAAGATATTAGGGTAAAAAAAGGTAATATTCAGAAAGTGATTATAACTAGTCTCATGTTTTGTGAAATATTTATTATCACGAAACAAATAGGCAAAAACCACGTACATCTAAAATAAGGAAAGCCTACTTCTCACTATGCTTATTATGTATCTCTCTGAAATCTGCCTGCCATAACGCCCTCGGTTATGATTCAGAATAAAATGTTAAGAATATTTCTAACTGTTGATATACTGAAACGTAACTTCTCCAAAATAAAATAACTCTAAAATATTTTGTCATTATAAATCTTTTTTACTCGAAAATCGCAAGTCATTCATAAAGCAGTTCGCTAGATCAGGTTCTCATACAAAACTTTATATAAATTTAAGGTTTGATCTCTTGGTTTGTAAAACGCAATGAAACTTTCAGAATTTTGTTTGGGTGTTGATGATTAGGAAGACCCCATTTTGATCTTAATATGCACTGCAAGAATGGTTTTAAACATGTACATAACATCTAGGACACTTTGCGCACTTAGGAAACAACACTAAATATTCTTAAACTATTTCTTTGGTTGAAGTCTGATCAATCATGCATAAGTCTGTTAATCAGTGAATGATCTAAGACAGTGAATGTGGTTACAATGAGAAGAAAGTATCTTATTCTTAGTACTACTTCTGTTTCGCAGTTTTCTTATTCTCTTTTGATTACATGCTAATTGTTTTGGAAATATTTATTTTTCTGATCGCGTTAGCATCAACAGGAACCCAATCGCGACTGCATCTACAACGTTTACATTTCATGCAAACATCACTTTTCAATTTTGTAGTTGTAAATGAGACTAGGGTAAAGATACATTTCGGATATCCTCCAAATGTATATATTGATTATTTAAGCAGCAAACAGGTCTTATATAAGAAAAGTATTTTGCAAAAAGTCATTGGACGTTCACCAAAACCTTGACACAAAAGGGGAAGAACTCAACTTTAAATTAATATTTATCTGTAAGAGATACACTGATGAGGATTATCAATGAGAGACAGTTTAGTGTTTTTTTATTGTTTGCTTGTTATTCACGAGACCAATTTTCTGTATAATCTACTCCGATTTTAGAGTTAAACGTAGATCTACGAATGATATAGGACCAAAAGTATAACAAGATAAATCTAAAGAATGTTTTATTTGTTTAAATTTACTTATTTCGGATTATGGTCAAAAATATAGTTAACAGCAAGGATACCCAGTTGATAAAACAATGCATTATAATCTTTATAAATAAAAATGTAAGAAGATTATATTTAAATAGTTATACCTATAACTAAGTTGATTTTTAATTTCACTCTAAGTAGGTAGTTTGCTCTAATTGGAAATTAATATTAATAAAATATTCATATTTTGAAATATGTAAGTTTTAAAGATACTATAAATTATGAGTTCTAGCAACAGTGTGAATGTATTTTTATCAGCAATGTAAGGCCTAATAACTAGGTTTTTATCAGCAATGTAAGTTATTAATTATGTTGAAATGGTTTCTATGGGCGGATTGTATTGGATTATTCGGTAAAAAAAAAAATCTCAAGCCCAGTCCACTTGGTGATAGAAAATAACGTTTTCTTATTTGTGCCAAAGCTTTTTGAGTTAGCTTAAACAACGCTCAATGATAAGCCTAGGATTTTTGTACATGTTATAACAACAATTTCACTTGATAATTTGTTCTTATGTATGGCATTTCTGTTGTATCAATATATTTGTTAAAACTAAATCTTAATATTCACAATAATGAACTAACTGACTGTTATGTTAACACTAACAGACATATAATAAACTAACTAACTTATTAACCACTTATCATGCACTCTATCGTTTTATACTGCTCAAATTGTTTCGTAAGCACCTCAATGTTCTAGTCATTAGCCACGCCCATGATGTGACACTAAACTTCCCTCTCGTCAACGTACAGTACAAATATCTAAATTAAAAAACACATAATCACAACAACACATATATAATACATAGAACAAAGATTACTGAATCAATTCCTGTTTAGACTATTATTCATTATTTTTATCATTACTCCAGGTCTTAATGTACGATTTTTTGACATGCTTGTGTCTCAAAAATCACTATTTTGATTGAAAGTTCAAGGAAAGAGGTTAATAAACATGTTTTGTATTTGTATAAACGTTTCTTTTTTTATAATTATATATATGTTTTAATTTTTTAAACTAAGAAAACGAAGAAAAACTGAACCATATATAACATGGCTTCAAGTGCGTATGAGGAGGAGGAGGGTTCGGGAGGTTCTAACAAATCCCTCCCCCGATAGAGTTACGCTTCTAAGACTAAATATATATATATATATATATATGTGTGTGTGTGTATAGCTATGTTTACTAGCTATAACCCTCGTGAATCATTACTTTTCACAAGCCACAATATTTATGTCGCCTCATACTTGAACAATCTTTCACATGCATTCACCTTCCTAGCCTAAACATAAAAATAACCTTTATTATCTTAAAGCTTTGTTTTAGTGCTTTTTTATCACGTACATAATGATAAAACAATTGATGAAGTGACGGATATTTATTCACGATTCCCTCCAAGTCGTCTTGAAATGCAATCTTTGTTAAAACTTTGTTTTGAATAATTATTATCTATCGGTGCATATAGATGTTTAACACTTCGATTTTGAATGAAGGAATAATAATCGATTCTTACGAAATGAATCATTAAAAATCTATTGATGTTCTTATCCCTCTATTTGACTGTTTATGTTTTATGACATTTTTGTATTTACGCTTACATAATTACACTAAAACATACAGTTTATTCGGTATGTGGTTTGCATTACTAAAAAACTGTTTTTATTAAATAAAACTTACATATGTGAAAGATATTCTATTACAAAAAAAAATACTTTTTTACGTTTTCGTTATTTGATATTGTTGTAATCATCAATAACAAAGATATTATGAGTTTGATTTACATAAGTGTCTCAAAATCTGTAAGAATAATGTTAACGTTATGATTTATTGATTTATTTTTTACAAATTAGTGCTTTCAATACTAAATAACAATGATGTATAAAATGGTCGCGTCAAAAATAATATTTATAAATTTTCGTTATAAGGTATCAACTTTTGGAATGACCGTTCCCCCACTGACAGTTGTACCAGCTCTTGCATAAAATAAATCTCCTTTGCAGCAGAAAGCCAGATCTGAAAAGAGTATTTGAAAAATAATTCAGCAATTTCGTTCCATTGTCGAAAGATGGCACTAGTAAAAGTAAGAGTCCATTTTTAATCAGGCGATTTTTTATTGACAGATAAATAAAGTATTTTCTGCATAATATAGTCCTCCAGTGGCTCAGGGATAAATATGCAGGGTTATGATGCTGAAAACCAAGCTTAGATACTCGTGATGGACAGAGAACCGACAGCCCATTGTGTAGCTTTGTGCTTAACAGCAACCAAACAACAAATCCTGCATAATATAATAATAGATATATTCTCGGTAATAACCTTCATTTTCTATTTTCAAGAAAAGTACATCTATAATCTAATGGTTCTTAATGGAAATAGACAATGATTTTTCGTTAAGAATGAACAATAACATTTCATAAAAAAGTAAAATAAAACTACTAGTTAAAAGTAAAATAAAACATCAACCACACATCCCTAGGACCAGGTAAATAATTTACTAGAACATGCCGATGCGTTTAACTTACAGAAGAGTAGCGCCCTCTTCATCAAGGTTTCATGATCAAAATATTTTAACAATAAAATTGAAATTCCGCTTTTAATTAAAGATATTTTAATATAAGTTTTAACATATTTCACAGTTACATAATTAATGAAATAGTTAGATGTTAAAATCAATGTTTGAAGAGCAGAAAAACCAGGTATCAAATATTATGTTTGTCACGATAGCGCTGTCTGTTTTCTTCTCTATATGCCCCCCCCCCCACACACACAGAGATATGTCTGCGGACTTACAACACTAGAAACCAGGTTTCGATACCCGTGGTGGATAGAGCTTGTAGCTTTGTGTTTAACTTCAAACAAACAAATCTTCTATTTACTTTCTGCAAAACAACTTTAAAATATGTATTATGAAGTAAAGTGAACAATAAATTCAGAAAATTAACTTTTGTCTATCAAATATGAGGCTTGTCATGATCGGCACTGTTTGTTCTCTTCTTTATTTTATTTGTAAAAATAACCGTTAAAGAACATTGACATTCATATATATATATATATATATAGAAATTGAATGATTAAGCAAATAATTAAATGTTTGAAACAGTGTACAACTATAATTTTGATTAAAACCAAACCTTTCTTTACTCATTTACTGTCCCAGACTGTCTAGTCATCAAATCCCTTCTTCGTGGCTTATGGCAAAGATAAGGTGAATTACTGTCCTTTATCATCACCTGCCATATTTTAACTGAAAGAGTCTTCTTCAGGCAGATGGTAGAAGGAATTTTCTATTAACTTCATCCCTAGTGGTATTCTGGCTTTTCAAAAGGTTAATTTATCTCTGGTGAATACTTTTCTGAAGCTAAAAGCTGGCCATTATCCTTTTGAAGTTGGTCATAATTGGTGGCGTTTGGTTTCGACCGCATGTTTCTCTAAATTCTGCTCTGTTGCTCTTTAGGGTGTTTGTCTTCATTATTTTGTTCTTACGTTCTTACTTACGTGGTAGTGTAATTGCTGCGTAGTACAAAGATTTCTTCCTGGTTATAGAACGTCATGGAATAAGTCCAACTTCACATCTATGTTACTACATACAGTCGATTCCGAGTATACATTATTTTTCAATATCAGTTACCCACACATTATGTCACGTTGAGAAGGTTCCCAAAGAGAGGGTGGCTTCCGTCTTTCCTCTGGCTAGACCTTTACCTATGAGTCAATACATTCTCTTGCTTTATCTCTAGAGAAAATTCTCAGCTTTTATTACCGAATGTGGTCAAATGATTGCAAGGCTTCCCATCAAAGATCCCTTAGGCTTGTGGACTGGTTTTCTTTACATATGAGACAGATGGAGTTTTATTATATTTAGGAAATCGCTTCCTTGAATTATTATCGATGGTCGATTCATCTTAGTCTCGGTTGTAATATTCATGTTTCCAAAACTTATAGCAATCTCCTATCATCCTTTGGGGGCAATTTAATAATATAATAATCCCTGTAAACTCCCACTGAAGCATAGGGCCCCAACAACACCTCGCCGACGGAAGTTGTTGTTAGCAGGTTAGTTTTTTTTTTACGGACTTTCTCATCCTGAACTTGGGACCAGGCAATGGTGGAGGCATCTCTGCCGGGGAACCAACCCGGTACCTTTGAATTAGAAATCCAACGCGCTATCCACTGCGCTATAGGGACACTTGAGGGCAGTTTATATTTCCTAAAGGCTATTCTATTCAGTTTCTACCAATATGCACTTTTAAGTTGTAGATGAGATACCCCATATTCTATGGTTTACTTTTTCTCTTTTGATTGAAATACCAGTTATCTAGTTAATCACTTGAGTTGTATTAGATTTTTATAAGAGGGAGTTGATGTTTCTACAATAGTTGATCTGACGATCCCATAATTTCTTGATAGCGCTTTTAATTATTTAGCAACTTTATAGCTTCCTTTAAATATACACCTCTTTTGCTTTAGCCTAAATCATATTTTTTATCAAATATGTCACTTATGAATAGAAAAGTTTTTCTGGTGTATCAACTCTTAATATATTTAATAAGGCAGCCACTAATACTTGGTACTTGTTATTCGTCCATGTTGAAAAGTTGCTTAATTATGTTAAAGATGGTGCTGTTAAACGAGCAGGAAGAGGAATAGTTTGCTATTTAGCACTTCTTCCATGTACATTCAGATGTGCCTGCAATGGTACTTTTCTATTACAATGTCCTGCTTTCTTGCTGTTCAAATGCCTGCTAAATTAATAGATTAATGAATTAATGGCGTAGTTGGAGTAGTCCTGCATTTATAGGTGGCATAACATAATGTTGACAGGTGTAGATCAGATGGGTCCTTCCGTTTCGTATTATACAGCTAGTTGTCTTTAAGATTCTTGAGCAGATGTGGTTAGTTTAATCCTTGTAGTTACTAATTTAATGTTGATATGTTTTATCTTGGCATTGATATCCTTACCTACTTCGTCAGTTTTGTTGTTTTTATTCTTCTGTACTTTATTGACGCCCTTGTATATTTCTTTTTTTACTTCATTGAAGTCATTTTGTTCTTGGTTGTTATGCTTCTGTACATTTTCTATGGCTTCCTCAATCTTGTATTCGATCAAACTGATTTTTATTCATAATTCTTCTGTAAATCTGTCTTGTTATTGTTATTACTTTGTTAAGTTCCGGGTCTTTCTTTCTAACTTCCAATGTTGCAACATTTCCATGAAATTTTCCTTCTCGTTTCGAGTGCGTGTTGTTATCTTAAAATTCAGTTGACATTCTATTTAATTTTTACCAAACATTCCCAACTCCTCACACCTGTGTTTATTTTATTGAGCGGGTTATTTTGGATTATTCGGTAAAATACAAAAAATAATGGAAACTCTTTCATTTAATGATAATAAAAATGTTCATGTTTCACGTTAAGTTTAACCAAGTTTACTGATAGGCTAACTTTACAAATAAACTACTAATAAAAAATTCCACTTACTTGCTAATTTCGTATCTCTCTTTTTTCTTTTATACACAAATTCTACATTCACAGCGGTGGACTAGCAAACTGCCTAACAAACTTATTAACTCAATAGCTTACTTTAATGGACTCATCGAATAACTAGATCAACTAGTTTTCATATATAGTTCAAAAACTATTACCCAAACTTTGAATAAAGTTCTAGACATAAAGGCCACTCCCATCACATTACGTTAAATGTCCCTCTGGCTAGCACCCTAGTGTCTCATTGACATATCTAAAGAGTTATATCCCTAAAAATCTGATTTGTCTCCTACTTTTAGAGTTAAAGTTAGAAGAAGTATGAAGAATATAGGACCAATACAAATTTCTGGAAATGTTTAGACTAAAAACAAAATCTACAACAATGTTTTACTTGCATATGTTTTGTGTCAGTACTAGTGTGTTGACATCAAGTTTGATAAGAAAATTTGACGTAGAGACTTAGATAGTGTTTGTTGACTTTCACGTAAAATTAGCCGTCTCTAATTTGAAAGTGATAAACTAGAAGGAAGACAAATGGTTTACGCCACTCACCACCACTCTTTGGCTACTTTCATCGAATAATGTGAGCGATCGTCACATTATAACGCTCTTACAGCTGAAAACGCGAGCATATTCGGTTATAGGATGCGAACCCGCGACCCGCAGATTGCGAGTCAAGCGCCCTAACCACCAGGCCATGCTAGGCCGGAAACTTAGAAAAAGAGAGAAAAACGTTGAATTATGGAATTTGATGTTGTTTTAGAAATATATCTTAGCTGTATCTGGTTATGATAACGTGTTATCCGAGTTCTGGGGTGTTTGATCATTGTGCTTACAATTATGTATGTATACTTGAAATACTTCAGATTGTTGGCTGTGTTCTTGCTCAACAACTTCACTGGAAAGTCACTCATGATTGGTGTAATAAAGACTTTTAACCTGAAATAAAGATAACACAGTCTGTTTGTGTAACATAACTGCTGTTAGTTTACACTTTATATTACAGTTTTCATCGAAATTTATACTTGGAATAGGACTAATTAAACATATGAATTTGATATATTTAAAATACACCACGACTGCCGTAAACATAGTAAAAATAATAATTGAAACAGTTACACAATAAACGTTATTAGAAAGGAACGCTTACATAGAATAAAACTCACAAAACATTGGTTCTCACGCTTCTCATGGGAAATATCGGGTTCTGGTACATTTCCAATTCTAAACAACTCTCTTACAACATAAGAAAAGAACAGTTTAAAATAATTACTCAGGCGTTTGTTATTGCATCAAACCTGGTGCTCTCATTTTGTTTTTGTTATCCACCAACTAGTGGAATAATAACTATGAATGTGGTTCATTGTCACTACTGCAAAGAGGGATCCTACTTGAGACAATATCTTCCAGCTACTTCAGTGACACGTGGTCAATTCTAACTCTAAATTCTTTACCATACAAATACTGGAAGAACTGTTTGTAAGCATTTCATTTTGATGGGCTTCTGTCCACACGTGCTATATAAAATTTCACACCATTTTGTGTTTTGTGATACCACTGCTTTAATACCTTCATAATTGCTAACCATTTCCATAGATAAGTATATATCAGTGCATCAACCAAGGTACATTTTAACGACTGGAGTGATTGTGTGTGATCGTCGCTGAGCCAACTTAAAAGGGATTTGATCTTAGTTAATGCTCAGAATTAGAACAATTGGCCACAAAGTAGAGCCCCAGACTTCATTATTGTTTGTAGGTTCAGACCAGTCTACCAATGTATTTATTTAAGCGGATCAGTATACATCGTGTATATATCTACACTACATATCTAGGAAACTATATGCGTTAACGTTAAAGAACATTTCTATGACTGTAGATTTGGATCTGCTTGCTGTAAACATTGAAATTTTATGGTCAACTATAGCCTTAAATGTATTACAAACATCAAAATACCATCGACAAATAAAAGTTCCAGTTCCAGCATATTACTAGTTTCATCAGCCATTCGAAAGTAGATGACACATTACACAGGTGAAATAGTATGCCTCAGCACTCGTACATCTAGCTCTTCTCGAGTGATGAAAGCAGTATTATTTAGCGATACTTTCATCTATCCAAACTTGCAAATTCCAAGAAGCAAGATCTAATGATTTAAGCCAGTGGAATCCTTTCAGCTCATTTGCACACTCACCCAAGCTTGTAAAAGTGAGTTAAAATGCATTACCCCATTCACTTGGTTGGTCCATGGAGGATATTGTTGTTCCTTTTTGTTTTTAATATAATTAGCAATGACAACAGCAAGGCACCATATGAAGGATGAATGTATTTGTCCTTCGGTATTAAAGCTCTCTCAGTGTTGGATTATCCCTGGAAGCCTGTGTGGCAGTTGCTTTACAGGACGCATGATTCCAGTATCTATATGATACTTGGTAATATTTATTATTCCAAGATGGCCATCTGATCCAACAGATAGTCAGTAGCTTTCTTAGTTTTATCTGCTTGTCTGATCTAAAATTTTCAGTGAGTTTAGATGTATTGATGACTGTGTAGGTGTACATCGATGCAGTGCACCTTAAGTAAAACTAACTGTAGTGATAGTTTTGATTGTCCTTCCTTCACGCATCATATCAACCATAACAAACTTGTTAACCATAAGTACAAACGATAATTGGAAGGATCTTGCTCTTGGAAACAAAATGGTTTGCATGTCTTCCAACACAGCATTAACTGGTGATGCAACATGAGATTATGCTTGTAGAACGCTACAAAGCACTACGTGTGTATTAGAAAAACTGGAATATCTTTATCTAAATACAATTTTACAGTCCACATTTTCTGTGTATATTTTCGTTGACACTTCACGTTTTTATTGAAGAATTACATTTTATCCTGTATATAAGCTATACTCACAAGTAATTTATGTAGGATATCTAAGCCTAAAATACTGATGCTAAAGCCAAGATCTGGGATCATCACTCTCACATATTTATTGAAGACTCTAGTAGTTGGATGTTCAGAGAATTTACTTTATTGGTTGCTTGTGTATTTATTCGTACTGTATCCCATTAGGCAAATGAGTAAAGTCAACAGAAAACTAGGTGACATTTTAATTGTCTAGGTTTTTAAACCGAAGGACTTCTTCTGGGTTTAGTTAACCACCAATAGCATTAAACGCAGTTTTGCTTAAATCGAAGCCCAAGTACTGCACGAGTGCCCAGACAGGATGTTTTCAACGAAGCTTTATCGTCCCAAACAAATTCACAAACAAATGCATTTTAAGTACCGTAAAAATGGCTGATTAGGAACAAAATTTACTTTACTTTAATGTCAAGTGAACTATTGGTTGGATTACTACAGTGTTTCCATGATATTAGCTTTCAGTAACTCACAACACTCCTTTTATAAATGATGCAGTTTTTACTTTAAATCGTTTATATAATATCTATATTTTAAGTCTACATCTGTTTACTTCCTTTTCGAAACACTTGAAGTCTCGTAGCTGGTTCCCGTTCATTACTTTAAATATGTGAGATGAAGTACACGTCATCAATATGATTTCCACCAGTGCTCAAGGTTCACATTTGATATCTGTTTTACTGATATTTTGTACGTGGAGAAAGTAAGTTTGTATACTAATATAATTCTATTGTTCTTTCAAGACACTAATATGGCAAACAAGATTATGGCTATTATGTTTATTTTTGGTACTTTCATTTTTGTGAACATATTTTGCCTGTCCATATACACCCTAGTAGTGGGGTGATTAGAGATTCGTGATAAATTGAAAAATATATGGGCTAAAGTATTGAGCTATCATTGGACTATCTATCCACCAGTTTTATTTGTTATTAAATCATAGCTGGAGGATTGAGAGGCATAGCTCTATCGTCGTTTAAAAAAATCTGATCCTAATCATCCAGTTTTATGGTAATTTTCTTTTTAATGAATCTATGTGTATGTTATGATGCTCACTCAGAATAATAATAACGTTTTATTAAAAATAATTAATGATTGTAAACAACTTAATTTCTGAGGCTGTAACAAAAACCCCAATAAGTCATTATTTTACTATTTTTGACCGTATAATGAAATGGACGACAAGAACGTGATAATGCATTAACAACATAAGGTAGGCTTAACATACACTGGAATCGTTTTCAAACGAAAAAGAATTAAAGTCAAAGCGCTACTAATACTACAAACTTATAAATTCACATGCGATGTAATACAGGGGAAAACCTTATGTGTGTCACGTAGAAAAATGTGGCAAAGCTTACACTAACTCTAGTGATAGATGAAAGCATACACGAACACATTTTGTTGAAACACTTATGTGTGTAAAGTAGAAGGCTGCAGCAAGAGGTACACTGATCCAAGCTCTCTTCGCAAACACCGGAAAACCTGTGGACACTATCAAAATAACACTGAACAGAATATTCACTCTGAAACTCACAAGATAGTAAATTGTTCTCACAGGAACTCTCCAGAAATTAAAGTTGATAAATTGTGTACTTTTCTCACTGGTCATCAAGGTAAGGTTCCTGCTAAGACTAAAGTTACTAAGATCAATGCTTTCAGGTCCAAATAAGAAAGATCTAGTGTTAAGTATAAGCATCATCTCTCAGAATATTCATTTTACTTTGAATCCGGCCACAAACTGGGTAATGAAATTTTCAGATATTCAGATACCAGTGATAAAACGACAGCGGTGTATTCCTTTTCACCAAGTGAGGTCTTGTCACTTGATCTTAGCAATACGGATTGAAAAAAATAAATAATTCGTCTGATACTGAAAGTCATTCGCAATCATCATAAGACTGAATGTTTTACAAAGAAGTCAAGACAGATATTATTAGTGTTTTAAGTGAATCATGAACACTACAATAATGTAATCGCTTGGAGAATTGAAAGACTCAGTTTTTGCATACTAAGATATATCAATAAGACGGTAATCAGCAAGCATCAAAACATTTTTATCCTGTGAAATTAGGATACATTTAGTTGGAGTTGCTGAAATTGTAATCCACAGTGTACTTAAGTTTTGCAGATCAGATCCATCTTTTAAAAATCACGATATATTTAGTTTGGTTGCTAGAGGGGTAGTCCAGAAGGTACTTAAGTTTTGCAGATGAAATCTGTCTCTTAAAATTGGGATCCATTCAGTTTGCGTTTCTAAGATAGTAGTCCGCAGAGTACTTAGGATATACAGATGAAGTATATCCTCTAAAAGTCGGGATCCATTTAGTTGATGTTGTTAAGATGGTAGCATAAATGGTAGTTAAGTACTAAAGATCAGGTAGTCCTCTAAAGATCAAAATCCTTTTGTGATAACCAGAAAGAAATTTTAGTACTGTCGAATAGTTCCGTCTTCTTTACAAACAGAATCCATTTAGGGGATTTAGGTAATACTTATCAGTTCTAATCACTAAATACACCGATCCAATTAGATTATGTTATCTAGACGAACAGTTCACTGTATTTTTCTGGAAAGTGTTAACATTTGTTTTCTTTTAATTGAATTAGAACTTTTATAGATGATATACAATTTTAGACAGATTTATATGCATACTTTGACATTGATATATCGTAAAGCCTCTGTGGAAGTGTAACTATATGATAAATATTGTTGTACCATTAGTTTTTGTTGATACTTCAGAGTGAAACATTTAATTTCTAATAATTAAGACTTCCCAGTATAAGAACAAATGGTAATAATGTCATTATCATCCACTGTAGCTTTTATCGTAATTATTACATTTTATATGAGGTACAATATAATTTATTATAAAAAAGTTGGTTGGTTGGTGTTTTATGGCGCAAAGCAGCTAGGCTATCTGCGCCAAACAACCGGTAAAAGCAATGAAAGTAGATTAAAGTGAAATGTAAAAAAAAAAACAAAAAAAAACAGCGAGTTAAAAATCAGT
>NW_013665738.1:695797-719858 GCF_000517525.1 Limulus polyphemus
AAAACTCTAGAGCTATATCTATCTCCACCAGAACAAGGTAAAGAAACACTAGAACTATATCTATTTCCACCAGAACAAGGTAAAGAAACACTAGAGCTATATCTATCTCCACCAGAACAAGGTAAAGAAACACTAGAACTATATCTATTTCCACCAGAACAAGGTAAAGAAACACTAGAGCTATATCTATCTCCACCAGAACAAGGTAAAGAAACACTAGAACTATATCTATCTCCACCAGAACAAGGTAAAGAAACACTAGAGCTATATCTATCTCCACCCAAACAGGGTAAAGAAACACTAGAGCTATATCTATCTCCACCAGAACAAGGTAAAGAAACACTAGAGCTATATCTATCTCCACCAGAACAAGGTAAAGAAACACTAGAGCTATATCTATCTCAACCAGAACAAGGTAAAGAAACACTAGAAGCTATATCTATCTCCACCAGAACAAGGTAAAGAAACACTAGAGCTATATCTATCTCTCTGAAGAATTTTATATTAGCTAGGAAGTATGAAAACAGTCCCGATTAATCTGAAGAATTTTATATTAGCTAGGAAGTATGAAAACAGTCCCGATTAATCTGAAGAATTATTATATTAGCTAGAAAGTATGAAAATAGTCCCGATTAATCTGAAGAATTTTATATTAGCTAGGAAGTATGAAAACAGTCCCGATTAATCTGAAGAATTATTATATTAGCTAGAAAGTATGAAAATAGTCCCGATTAATCTGAAGAATTATTATATTAGCTAGAAAGTATGAAAATAGTCTCGATTAATCTGAAGAATTATTATATTAGCTAGAAAGTATGAAAATAGTCTCGAGGAGTTGTAATTATATTAACTGGAAAGTAAATAAAACTGTGTCGAGGTACAATACACTGAAGAGTTCTTATATTACTTAGAACGTATGAAAAACTGTCCTGATTACTGTGCTGGTCTGTCCGTTAAGATTATCATACTAGTGTGAATGCAGTAAGACTGGGATGTTGGTTTAAATTATCATACTAGTGTGAACATGGTAAAACTGGGCTGTTCGTTTAGCATATCTTACTAGTTTGAACGTAGTAATATTGGGCAAATCGTTGATGTTATTACATCGTTAAGAACCTATTAAGTTACAGTTGTGTCTTAAGTTATCATACCCATGTGATCCTAGTAAAACAGAACTTTGACTTAAATTATATTACTAGTGTGAATCTATTAAGGTGTCATTTTGTTTCAAATCGTTTTACGTTAGTATGAATGTAATAATTTTAGACTTGCATAATAGTTTAAGAGACAAGTTTTGTTGTTGTTTTTCATAAAGATTTTCATTATTTTCTATAAAAGAAAATACGAAGATAGAGGAAACGCTCTAGACACCTGCAGGCAGTATAGTAAAGACACAAGGTTTTCGTTGAATACCGACGTCGTTAATACCCCAGCAGAGCATTGTGCCGTAGTCGTTGTCTGTCTTGGGTGTATAGATGGCCACACTGTGGGTCTTATTACTGCTGTACCGGATGTCACCGGACTGCTTGGTGGAACTGTTAAACATCCAACTGAAAGTGACATCAGCTGGATCAGCTACTAGACTGCAACTCACGCGAACTGTCTCTTGCTTGGCGACCCCAAAGGTTGTCTTCTGTTCTGTCTGGCACTGAGGAGCATCTGAAGAAACAACAGGGTAACATATCAACCAAAGCAAGTGATCAGGGACATAACTAAATTCGTTGGTACTCAAACAAAACAATTGTTAACATCTTAGAACTTTGGATTCAGGTACCAAAAATTACGAATTTTCATTAATTAGATATATGGATTCAGATTCCATAAACAGCTTGGTTGTTTGTGTGACATTACCTTTCAATAAGTATAATAGTATTTTTAATGAAACCTTATATGACCATTAAAAATATATGTTACATACCATAACTAAAAATAGATTTTCTCCGTCAGCCGAGTTTCAGAAATTAGAAGCGAACGATGATCTCAATTGAAAACTAAAATTATTAGAGCTAAGATTTAAAATCTTACGATTTGTGGAGCCAGAAATATAAATACTCTAATCATAAAGCTAAATATATCTGTAACAATACATCACCCATTTCTGTAAGAAAACTAAAGCTTTTAGAAATTATAAGATTGCTAATATCAGTTAGAAGACATAGAATCATAATTTAAAATCATCTGGTTGCAGTAAAAGACCCGAGTTTTTACTGATCAGAAATCGGTACAAACTGTACTGTCATGGAACTGAAGTTTTAAAATAGCTATAAATAGGTTTTGTACGTTATGTACAATACAGATGAAGTATCAACACATACATTTGACATTAATATAAATCTTGTTGCTGACACCCAATCCTTCATCGTTGCTCGCTGAACAGGTAAAATGTCCTTTGTGAGACAGCTGAACGCTTTGGATGACTAACGTCTGATTGGTTATCATTATTCCAGAGACCAGATTTGTCTTAATATCCATTCCTTCGAACTGCCAACTGATGGAGTGGATCCATGGATTCGATCGAATACTACATTCTAAGTAAACGTCATTTCCTTCTTGTATTTCACCTGCTATAGGCAAATTTTTCAAGTGAAGGGCGACTTGAGGAGGAACTACAAGCAGATAAAGAAATAGAGCATAACTGTCTAATAGTTTTATAAGTAATATTGTTTTACTAAAAATTATTATATAAAGAAAAACAACGTAGAATCGTTGAAAGATACTAACTTCGTCGACATATGAGAATAAGAACTGTAGCGTATTTTCTCAATGTGTTTGATTTGATTGTTGTTATGCATATAATTACAAAATTGGCTATCCACGTTCTGTTCACCACAGGTAAAGAAACCAAACTTTTAACGTCGTAAGTCTTCAATCTTACTGCTGAGCCACTGGAGGCTTCCAAATACGTACTCTTATCAAATACAGATAGTTAAATTGTTGAAAAGTTTAAGATTTGAAGATGATCAAAATTAAATGTGAACCGAGATCATGGTTATTGTGCAGCGAAATTAATACATTGATAATTTGAGAAAAAAAACAACTTATATTTTATAAGTAATGCTATTACAACTCAATTTTTCATTAGATAAACACTTTTATTTTTTTGATAAGAAATATAATAGATTAAAGAAATAGTAGTTTTATGTAACAAGTACTTTTATGTTTGTATTATTCGATCGAAATCTATTTAGATAATATAGGTTTCAGAAACAAGACCGGTAAAACAAGAAAGCTTTTAACGTTGCTAATAAGATAGTTTAACGTAACACAATCTCTCTATGTGTTTTAATATTATATAAAATAATATTATTATTAAAACAAAACTTTTATAAATATTCATTTTGTTGTTTCTTGAGAATTTATTGTTTAACATAAGCGAACAGTTTTGGGTGTTGGTTCTTAGAGAAAAAAATTGCCCATGCAGTCTTAATTCACAAAAAGCTCAAATTGGATATACATTTTTTAAAGTACAGAGTCAAAGTGAAATTACTTTTTGCGACTTACAGTAAATTTGCAATTTCCACCCATCTTCTATGACACTATTAGAAATAAGAGGGTTCTCTGCTCTGCATGTTAAGAACTTTCCATTGTCGTCGACAGATGGCACGAACGTCAGCATACTAGTGCTGACTCCTGCCCGATTTATACTTTCTCGAGCATGCTGCAATTGTTTTTTGCCTTTCCACCAAGTAATCTTTGCCGCAGGACGAGATCCATTGGACGTGCAAGTCATATTAACTTCACTGTCTGCCGATAAGGGTCGTTGGTAAGGATGAATTTTAACTTCCACTGGCTTTACTATACGCAAATTATAAGAACATATGAGTGAAAGTAATAAATAAATAAATAAGCGTATAGTATAGTTGTGGACGAAAAACTATTTATATCATCAGTTACTTGAACAACAACTGTTTCAGTGTGAACTATATTAAGTTAATGATTGTGGACGAAATGCTATTTATATCATCAATTACTTGAACAACAACTGTTTCAGTGTGAACTATATTAAGTTAATGATTGTGGACGAAATGCTATTTATATCATCAATTACTTGAACAACAACTGTTTCAGTGTGAACTATATTACGTTAATGATTGTGGACGAAATGCTTTTTATATAATCATTTACGTGAACAACAACTGTTTAAGTGTGAACTAATTAAGTTAATGATTGTGGATGAAATGATTTTTATATCATCAATTACGTGAACAACAACTGTTTCAGTGTGAACTATATTAAGTTAATGATTGTGGACGAAATGCTATTTATATCATCAATTATGTGAACAACAACTGTTTCAGTGTGAACTAATTAAGTTAATGATTGTGGACGAAATGCTATTTATATCATCAATTACGTGAACAACAACTGTTTCAGTGTGAACTATATTAAGTTAATGATCTGTATTTTTGTAAATTCTATTTAAGTCATTACACATAAGAATTATGTTTATGATTTATATTGATATACATTAAATTACTTATTAAGTTTAACAGCAAAGTAAAAGGCATAATAAAATAAAATATTTCTCTGCGTTTTTGTACTCTTCGCTTAATATTTTGAATTAAGTGATGTTACACATCAAGTTATTGTATTTAAACAAAAGATAAGCTTTTAACTGTTAGTGTTAACTTTAAAGACTAGCTACCGTTTAGGTCAAGAGTCACAGCACACGACGAAGGAACGGTAATGTTGTTATTAGAAGCTTGACACGTTAGGATTGCCAGAAGATCGTGACGCTTCAGTTCTGTTATTTTCAGCGTGTTTTTCACCACATCCTCAGATATAAATATGTAGTCATCATCCAATAGTGTATACTCTCTCCACCATGTCAATGAAGGACGAGGCTTACCTGACATTAAAACAGGGTTGTTCGTACTAAAAATGATTGCCAGTTATTTACATGATACAGAGATATTTATAAAACTGAGATCATAGCTAAACTGGGATTAATATTTTTGAATAGCGTAAAATTCAGGAAATAATCTCAAAATTTCACAGTGATGAATATAGTGTGAGATAATGTATAATAACGCGTGAATGATAAAAACTTTAGAAAATAAACTCAAAAATTTTCAGTAATAAATATTGTGTAAGATTATGTATATTAACGTGTGAATAATGTAAACTTTAATTGATAATCACAATATTTTACAGTAATAAATATTGTGTAAGGTTATGTATATTAACGCGTGAGTAGTGTAAACTTCAGTTGATTATCTCAATATTTTACAGTAATAAATATTACCTGAAGTGATATGGATCTTGAGAAACAACTTTTTGCAAACTTACCTATGTTGAAAAATTTTCTTTGCATTGTTCTAATATTTTGGAAACAAAGAAAACTAACTATTTAAAAACGAAATCATATAATATAAACTTTAATTAAGGGCTAAAGCAACACAGCAATATACCCTCTTTTCTCTTAAACCAAACCAAACATATTGGCAAAGATATGTCGATAACACTATTGTTGTATGGACATAGTACAGGTAAATTAAATGAATTTTTATACAACTTAAAAAACCAACATTCAACCATAAAATTTACTATAGAGATTGAGAAAAATAAATGTTTACTCATTTTAGATGTCTTAGTTATAAGAAATAATGATTATTCATTTAATACTTATGTTTACTGATTAACTATCACCCTTCCCTCTAATAAAGTTTCGTGTCACCTTTCATCGAGGTGGTTAATAGAGATATCCTTTTTTATTTATCCAGAAAATAATCATTTAATGAACGAACTTGATTATAAGATGTGTACGTACGGATGGAGGTTGTAACCTAGAAATTATGGACGGAGAGGTAAGAATCTAGAACAAACAAAGTTATGTTCACAATTCTACTTGTTTACTTTAATCTTTATCAAATTAAAATAGTTTAGTTTTCGAAATAATCCTTCTAATAAGTTAAATAACACACTTACTTATTTCTTTTTTTTTAATAAACTATGAGTTTTGGGAAACGACAGTGGTATTTGCCAAACGAAAAGTTAATGTAATTAAGTTCACGTGGGGCAAACGATTTGTTAATTAAACCACCGCTTAAAAGAATATAAATTAATTGTTAAAAATAAGTAAAATTAATCAATTTTGTCTTGCTGAACATGCTTCAGAAACTAACCATGAAATTAACTGGATGACTACTGAACTATTATAATGGAATTATATATATACCTTTGTTTTCTTTTAATGAAGAGACGCATAATGGGCTATTCGCAGGGATCGAACCCTATTATTTTGCGTTTGAAGCTCTCACGCCCATGCTGAGCCACCGGGCGTCATTAAATACAAAATAATTATTTTAAATTGAAAATATAATATTAAATCGCGATGCTCCAAGTTTTTCTAAAAGTTGTATTTTTATTTATTTGACTTTAATACTTAAATTATCTGTACATATACAATGTATAAAAATATAACGAAGTTTGTAAAACAATTAAACCTGATGGCAACCTGAAGTTACAAGGTTGATAAAGTTACAGTTGTTTTTAACTGGGGTGCTTTAACCTTTAGATAAAGTTTTTATAGGAACTTTTGAAAATCGTTGATTATTTTTTTATTTTAAGTTAATCATTGTTACCTCCCTTTTCAAAGATAATAGGTTAAGTTAGATAGTTAATGTTTTACTAGTTTCTATGATCAGATTACCTACAGAAATATGCTGGTTCAATAGATAAACAAGAAAGCATATTGTTCAGAGGCAACCAGACTACAAATGATTCACAATTTATGTGTGAATATAATACCTACCTATGAACGAAGTTATGGAATGCATTTGAAACAATCATTAGATAAAATACTTTAAGTAATCAATAACAGGCATGTGCCTTGAAATTTTCCGGATTTATTTAAACTGTTGACTATTAAACATTTGAGTTTTAAAATGTCATCTATTAAAATCTTGACTTTGTAGGATAACGCAAGGAAAATATCAATAACATTGAGGGTATCGAACTGATGAATAAATACATTCTAATTATCATAAGCAAGAGTGGTATATTAAATTAGCTACAATATTTAATGGGTTAAACCTTAGTATTCAACTAAATCAGTAGATTGCTTTTATCAGAAGTTAATGATATTAGAATATTCTGTGTGGTATGTTTTGGTCTTACATAAAGCCACATTGGCTTCAATGAAACTTGCACGCCAATCTGTGTCCCAGTGGGCACAGGATACTCGTTTTAGAGATTTATTTTGATACTAAAAAGTAGTATAGTCTTTGTTAAAGAGTCTATAACAGATCACACGTCAGGCTTACTGGAACATCGTGCTGTCCTCTTTCTTAAAAAATGTAGTTATTTCTTTAAGAGTGGAAAGAAAAAACTGTAAAAAGTTTTGAACAATTTGTTCTCTTTCTTTGTTGTTGTTGGGCGCCACATTAATCCAATTTTTTAGACTTTAAGCCTCATACAAACAATAGCTTTACATGATTTGTGAAAATTCTTAATAATCGACTTCGTAGATCCCGCCATAGTTAGACTAGTGCAGCTTTCTAGAAGAACGACTAAACATGTACGTCATAATTAGACTAGTGCTGCTCTCTAGAAGAATATATGAACATGCACGTCATAGTTAGACTAGTGCAGCTCCTTAGAAAAATGTCCTCCGATGAGGCAGTAGTACGTCGTCGGACTTACAACGCTCAAATTAGGGGTTCGACTCCTCTCGATGGACACAATATATAGCTCAATGTAGCTTTGCTACAAGAAAATAGACGCACTTTAGAAAACAACTAAATATCTACGTCATAATTAAACTACTGCTGATCATAACAGCTATTAAAATGTTCGTCATAGTTAGACTACTGCTGATCATAACAGCTATTAAAATGTTCGTCATAGTTAGACTACTGCTGCTGTCTACAAGAAAAACTAAATATGTACTTCATAGTTCGACTACTGCAGCTTACAATAACAACTAAAATGTACGTCACAGTTACACTACTGCGGCTCCCAAGAAAAACCAACCAAAAGGCACATGTTTTCTTCTTGACAGTAAATTTTGAAGTTAAGAATGGTTTAACAGTGGCAGCTTCTTATGGGATCTATTTGTTCTTTCCCGTTAAGAAGAAGAAAAAGTTACAACAATAAGAAAAGTTATTAGTGAAAAGTGTATAAATTTAAAAAATCTCCTAACGTGCAAGAAACTTAGAATAGAGACTTCTCTCTAATGTGATATGGATATATATTTCTAAGTTCTTCTTAAAAAAAAACAACCTTCGTTTACACTCTGATTTATTGTGATTGTGGTGTTTCGTTTTATAGAAACAAACGTCATCAAATCCAATGTTTCCTACAACAGTACAGCTTTATAATAGCATAACCGGGATCATTCTATTTACGAAAATACAATCGCAAATTCTCAATATGACAACACAGACATATGTGTTCTGCGTTATACTGATATCTTACTGAGGCAGCAAGTGATTGTGGAACATTCCTATTATATCACCATTATATCTGTATCTATATCTTCCTTTTTGTGGTGGAGTGAGATAGGGGGCTTTCTTCACCTGCTTCTGTTAGAGATAGCTATAAGTCTCACATTTCTGGTGGAGAAAAATATAGCTCTCAGGCTTTTTTCACCTTGTTGTTGTGAAGATAAATATAACTCTTGGGTTATTCATTTTGCTCTGTTGGAAATAGCGTTAGCTCTCGTTTTTCTTCAACTTATTGTGGTGAATGATAAATATAGCTCTTGAGCTTTCCGCTTCTTGTTCTGTTCGATATAGCTCTAGGATTTTCTTCATCTTGTTGTAATGGAGATAAATGTAGCTCTCGCATTTCTTCACCTTATTCTGGTGAAGATAGATATAGCTCTAGTGTTTCTTTACCTTGTTCTGGTTGAGATAGATATAGTTCTAGTGTTTCTTTACCTTGTTCTGGTTGAGATATAGCTCTCGCATTTCTTTACTTTATTCTGGATGGAGATAGATATAGCTTTAGTGTTTCTTTACCTTGTTCTGGTTGTCATGTCACTATAAATTGATACTACATCAATAATCAGATAGTTGTAATACACGAGTAAGATAAAATTTATAAAACATAGTAGCTGTAATTCCTAAATCAGACGTAAGATATCATGTCCAAACGCCCAATCCAGACGTATTACATTAGGTACTAATAGTCGTAATACCCACTTCAGGTGTATTGTTTCAAGTCCTACTAGTCCTGTTTTACAATCCAGGCGTATTACATCAGGCCCTAGGAGTTGTGTTCTACAATTCAGTGAGGTAATAAGAGGATTTTCTCACGTTCAGTGTTTTATCTTTACTAAACTTAACCGAGTAACGAGGGTTAATATGCGCAGTAACAAAAGTTAGTGTCCAAGTATCTAAGGTGTCAGCGTACATAGCACCTAAGGTCAGTGTCCGCAGTAATTAAGCATAGTGTACATATTAATTAACGTTATTGTATATAGTAACTACGTCAGTGCCCAAGGTAAATAAGTCAGTACAATATGGTGTTTGATACCAAAACTAGTAAATGAAAAGTTTACTGGGAAGTGTTCTTTATCTTCATCATGCACTTTTTAAAATTGTACAAAGGATAAATATTGAGCAATGTAACTCATTCCCATTGGGGCTTTGCTGATTATAGATTTTTCAAACATACTCAAGCGGTGATCAGGCTCAACTGATTTGAAAAATTATTATATTAACTAGGATTTATGAAACTGTCCCAAGTACTCTGAAAAGTTATTATGTTAACTAGAAATTAACGAAACGTTCTAGACGCAGATTTACAGAATCTTAGTTACGTTAACAAAGAAATATATTAAAATGCAGTAAATATTTCCTGTTTGTTTGTTCTCAGAAGACAAATAAGCTGTTTTAACATTGAATCCAATATTACACTTTCCCACTTATTGACGAGACATTTTAGATGTAACAGATTACACTTTATGAAACTTAAGCCTTGAAGTAAGTGTCTTTGAGTTCAAAAAGCACAATGAAACTTTTGTTAATTTGAAAGGCCGTAGAGGGTTGTGTTTCTCGACAAACTAAACAAAAATCGGTATATTTGGATACTTTTGTTTTCAGAGATCTAATTTCTTACATTTGAATTACAGCGCGAGGAGATCAAACCGTTAGATGGTTTTCGCTTTCACGACAAATCTCAGTTCTCGTATTTATTAGTGTAACTTCATAACTGTATGTCCACTTTGCACTAAATCTTACAATTCATTTTTTTGTACAGTTATCGTGACTCGTTACTTCTGAATAACTTTATTTACACTTTGATCGTCGTTTGGTAATTTACTAGCATGATATTTGCTGTTAAATAAACTTAGTTAATAAATGAAAGACTTAGCATTCTCATGAAATATTAAAGAAATAAATAAGGCTGTTATAATCTTTACACTAAAATTAGAAATACAATATTTACTATTTACAATAGTTAGATAAAAAATAATTGACATTGTTCTTTGTTATCTGAACTTCCTTCTACTTCCTTGTTTTTTATTGTTGTTCAGACACTTCACAGAAGCTAAGCTTCCTCCATTACTTGGAAAGTTGTTGTTACTTTGTTTGTTGAAAGAACGATGCAGCTATTACTTCTTGAAGCTATATCTTCTCCAATCTGTTTACAGATACTCAGTAGAGAATACTTCACGTTGCTCTACCTTCTTTAGTTTGGCTGCAGATATTCACTGAAAATTACTTCTCTGGATTTATATATGTTCAGTATAGATTACTTTAATATGCCTTACCTTTTTCAATCTTTATGATAATATTCATTGCAGATTATTTTATAGTGCTATATCTTCTCCAGTTTGGCTAAATAATGTTTATCCCAGTCAGAACAAATACTGTCCAGGATGTAATAAAGAAACTGGATCTTTTTTAACCATTGGGTAAATGATTATTAAATAAGTTGTGTTTAAAATATGTATTTGGATTTTAATTCATAACTACACTACTTTGTATTATTAATATTTACTATATTCAGACGATAAGTGCCCCAAGATTAGGTTTTTTACAAGTTTATCTTTACATTAGCTAAAACATTAATTATAATAAATGGTATCGAACACGAATGAATGAAAGTGAAAACTATATCCCTAGAAATGTATTACAAGTTATTGTTTTTATGTCAGATTAAGTATTCGTGTTTTGTTACTTAAAATAAAATAACCTGCCCTATATTTATTATATTTGGTCTCCAAGAAAACCAGTGTTTAAAATGACAAATGCTAATAACATATTTAACCTGTTAATTATAATTTAATATTTTGTCATTGGAAGATTTCTATTTATTAAATACGATTTAAGTATAGTTTTAAAGTAGTTTAGAAAATTGGATATTTTTTTATAGTAAGAGTAAATATTGCATTGCAATTCTACATAATGCGTCAAACTTGTAATGACTTGGATAAAATGTAAACTATCTACCTACCTGGATATGAAGCTTTGTAAAACATTCGAGATGGTATTATATCAGGACCTTTGTCGTCCATGTCTGTGAATTCATCAATATCTTTTTTGAATGGCATATGGGACCTTAAGAAATAAAATACTGATAATGAAACGTTCTTAACTTAAGTAAGAAATTGATCAAACATAACTGTTCAACTTTCACTTTAAAATATTAAAGGAACCAGTATTACTAACAAAATAGTTAAACAGTTTTGCATACTAGCTGTAAATATAGAGTTATAAGAATCTACAAGGGTGGTGGAGTTATGGGCTTAATTTGAAACAATTTTAAAAGCCAGGGGAATTGTTCGATATCAACCTCCGAAAAAATTCTAAGTTTAAAAGTTTAATAACGTGGTTGTTTCATTTCAATAAGTTCGTTGGGGCACGATACTTCCAGCCTGTTATAGTATAATGCCCTGGTTCTCAACCTGTGGTCTGCGGGCATCTAAGTGTTCAAGAGCATTTTAAATGGTGATTGTAAGTATCGAGTTTTCATATAATTGTTAATAAAAAAATATTATGTTAGGTTAAAAAGTACGTATTATTTGGAAATTTCATTAACTTACATACTTATTTAAGTCATTTCTACACTTATATACTGTAGGACCATCTTCCGAAGACAGACCTATCTGAATATCTGGGGTCTGTGAAGGAGTTCACGAAATAACAAAAGTAGAGAACTAATGATGAATTGCGTCTATTTACAAGCTACACCAGTCAATGTTATTGGCTATCACATATAATCATAGGAACATTTAGTTCTGTAAAGTTGTCCTTTCGCACCCAATCTTAAGAAAAGTAAACATTTAAGCCCATCCTTTTTTCCAGAAAATCACCTATTCCCCACTTAACTCCCTGTGAAGTGCTAGCCTCCATTACTACTGACGGCAAATAATTCCATAAGTGAATCACCCAGGTAGAAAAATAAAACTTAAGCTTTAGTCCTTTCATCCTATAGTCTTCAGAATACAGAGAAAATAAATCAGAATCTTTATTCTATACATTCTCCTTGTAAACTTCTAAGCTTCAATAAGATCACCTCTTACCCATCTTTTCTAAAAAAAAAAAAAAAAGAAGTTAAAAGATCATAAACTATCTCTATAAGATATCAAGGAGTAATAACATTATTTCGATGGCTGAAGGGACCTATCCACCACTATACCAAGGTCCTTTTCTTTAATCACGCTCTTCAGTGGGATACCATTTATATTAAACGCGTGATTCAAATTATGATAACCCAAAGGCTTTATCTTGCACTTATTGTAATTAAAAATAATTTTTCGGGCATTTGTGTATTTTCTAGTATCACAACATATCGAATACAGCTAGAAAAATCCAAGAGTTTAATGTCATAAGAAAAATTTACTAAATTATCAGTTATGCTCCTATCAGTATTATTAAAGTAAACAAGGAAACGCAAAGGTCCAACCACTGAACCCTGAAGCACTCTACTAGGCAGATACGTCAAAAGCACGTCAAGAGATAGTGAAACTTATCACAACCCCATTGACAGATATATTACAACATAATATAACACAATAATGTCGAGAAATGCTAATAAAAACGTCATAACCCAAGGTGCTGATATGTTCCAATACTGTCAGGAATGATAAAAACACCATAACCCAAGCGACAGATATGTTCAAATCATATCAAGAAACAACAACAACAAAAAACACACCTTTACCCAAGGGACAGATATGTTCCAATAATGTCAAGAATTACTAATAAAAACGCCATAATCCAAGGTGCTGATATGTTCCAATAGTGTCAGAAATGATAAAAACACCATAATCCAAGGTGCAGATATATTACAACAATTTCAAGAATACTAATGAAAAAATCAAAACTCAAGAGGTACATACGCTCCCAGCACTTCAAGAAATATAATAAAAAACACTATAATCAAATGGGCAGTTATTTTCCAATCAAGTCAGTAAATAATAAATATAAAATCATAACACGAATGGCAGATATGCTATCTTCTCTTTGGTTTAGAAGAAGAGTCTTCTAAACCAAAGGGCAGATAATTCACAAACGTATCAACAGAATGTTCTAAGATTTCCTTAACCTTAAGGCAGATTAAGCCTGACATAACTTACAGAGTTCTAAACTGATTTCACTTATAGATCACCAAACACTTTACCTTTATGAAGGATAAAGCCCGATGAGAAAAGGCTTAACGAATGAAACGTCTGTTTCAAATGTTGTAAGACATAAAACCCGATAATAAAAGGTTTAACAAACGAAATATCTGTTACAAAATAGAAAGTTCAACAAGGAAAGGCTTAACGCAACGAAAATCTAGTATGAAATAAAAACCTCGCTAAGGAAAGACTTAGGGAACCAAGCATTTGTTGCAAGATTTGTAAGGTAAAAAAGACTTAATGAACGAATCACATGTCACAAAGTTTACGAGGTAGAACATAAGATAATAAAAGGCTTAACGAAAGGAAAATCTGTAACAAAGTAGGAAACTCGATAACAAAAGGCTTAACAAATTTAACATGCGTTACAAGATACAAATGATTTATCAACAAACATACGTACTTGTCGCCACCTGATCTGTCGGTCTGAGCTGCTAAAGAAGAATAAAAGATATATTATAAGGTTTTCAATTGAATATTTCTAAATGGCTTCAATAACTCTGATGTTTATGAAACAACTTGTACAAATAAAACAATGTAGAACTTCTTCTAATTTTACCATTTCACGTACTAGAAAATTACTTTCTTCTAAATATTGCACGTGATTCTAAATTAATTTCAAGTCAAAGTACAGAATAGTATAAAGATAAGAACATAATAAAGTCGTGAACGATATAGGACTATGCTCAATTGCAATATAAATTTATGATTTATTATAGATGTTTAGGACAACAGTTATGTTTACAAACATAATATTTAAGCCCATGGATGCTATACACAAGACACACAAAAATAACCACACATACTTTTCAACCTTATAAACTTGAGACACATACTTCCACCTTCAAACTAACTATCAGGATTACACAAAAATAACCATTCCCACAAAGGGTCTTCTAATATTACGACACAAACTTCCAACTACAAACAAATGTTTATTGCATAAAAATAACTATACATTCATTTGAAATCTTAAGATACACTTTTCCTCCTACAAAGAAATTGCTAAAGCTATAAACAAATAGTGATAAACTTCCGAAATGCGAATATTAAGACACACACCTACCCCTACAAACAAAAAGTCAGAATTACACTAAAATACCTACTTCTTCATTTCCAATTTTAGGATACACACTACTTCTTACAAACAAAAGGATTACAAAAATAAACATTCCCTCTAAGTTTCTAATCTTAAGACACGCATATTCTTATATAAACAAACGGTAAGGATTACACAAAAGTACATAGCTTCCAGGTTTTAGTCTTAAAACAACACACTTCTTCCTGCAAACAAATGGTCAGGACTACACAAAAATAACAATACATATACAAAATATCTAATTTTAATTCGCACACTTCCTTATAAAAACAAATGGTATAGCCTACACAAAAATAGCCACTTCTTCGAAGTTTCTAATCTTAAAACACATTTTCCTCTTACAAACAAGCTTTCAACTTACACGAAAATAATCACACAAACTTTCAGAAATTTCGATCTACAAACATACACTTACTCCTACAAACAAAGAGGTAAGATTATACAAAAATAACCACTTCTTCGAAGATTTGAATTTCAAGACTCACTTCCTCAGAAAGATCAGAACTACATAAAAATACAACAGAGCTTCCAAGTTTCTAATCTTAAGATACATACACTCCCTTTTACAAACCAGCGGTTATGGTTACACAGAAATAACTTCTTCTTCGAATCTTAAGACGGACAATTTAGGCGGAGTGTACGGAGAAACGATAAATAATTAATAACAAAAGAACTAATCTGTAAAACGTCCAAACATGAATATACATCAAATTTCCGTAAATTTTAATGTATTTTTTAAAAATAAAAACAGCTTGAGTTAGAAAATATAAGCTAATATATAATTTACATATGCGTGTGTTTTACCTGCAGACAATTTTCTCTTGCTTCGTAGTTTTAAGGCTATCACCACAACAACGGCTATGAGGACGAGAGTAGTTACAATGGCGATGAGAATAGTAAAGAGAGGCTGAACAATTACAATTGTCTGAGGGTGAACTGGAATGAAGAAAAATGATGTGTTAAAGTTTCTTTTAAGAAGTTTGAATTTTATGCAATGGGGACAAAAATCATTGAAATCAGGGCGCAATCAGTTAACAAAAAGCTATGTATTTCACGGACGTTCTGTGTTTGTTATTAAGTCGAGTTTATTGATATGCAATTAAAACGTAGTTTATTAACTCAGTTATTAAGTCAATTTTGCCCGCATGTGGCAAACACATATGCAATTCACGTAACTTGTTCAGTTTTACTGGCATCAGTTGTTCAACAATGGCTATTTTCGTGTATAGCGAAATCTACCTTTTCTGTTTTGTATTTTATTTTATGAAACACCTTACTGTATACGGGAGAATATTCAGTACAGTGTCTTCATTATACATGATAGTTTTTATCTCTACTTTCAATGAACTACAGTTTCAACGTGACACAAAAGCTTAGAGATACTAAATCGTACTTTGTATCTCTATCTTCAATGAACCAAAGGTTTAAAGTCATGTCATGTAAGAGACTAATTCTTTGGGCATAATCATCTACTATGTGTATGTGTGTACTGGTAATTCAATGTTTCTACTTTGCCAATATAAGTATTCTATGCGATACTCAAGCATGATCGGAATGGTCGTATATACCGCTTTAAAAACGCCTAATAGCATTATTACACAAAAGAAACATCGTGTATGCTACAGGTGAGAAACATTACAAGTGTTGTATAAACGTTGGATCCGTACGAGTGTTACATTGTAAGTAGTATCCATTCTTTAGGTTACGACGCCGTGACTAATATGTCCATTTCTAATACATGGCCATCACAGCGATTATAACACGGTCAATTTGCTCCATCTATAACGTTACTTAATTTCCGAGAACCCGACAAGAATGCATTAGGCTTGATCGTAGCAAAATATCGAACTTATCTTGCATTATTCAGTTTGTTCGAGAGTTGGATCTACAAGTTCGTATTTCACGATATTTTTGTTTTCTCCATATTTTGATAGAAATATTTACTGTTTAACAAACATTTTTAATAATGTTTCTTTAAAACTTAAAAAAATAAGAGGAACTCTGTCCTTGGAACAATTTTATGGCTCTTAATGGATGGTAAATTTTTTTCTTTTATATCCCTCAAGGTTTTAACAAAAGATATAATACAAAATTTACAGACCATGTACAGAATGTTGAAAGAGTGTCTTAGTAAGTTTCCAGATCATTGGATGGTAGTATTCTAATAACGTTCCAGAGCATTGGCTTGTCAATTTCCAGAACATTTGTTGGTAGTATCCAGTAAGCTTCCAGATCATGGGATGGTGGTGTTCCAGTTAGTTTCCAGAACACTGGTTGGTAGTGTCCACTAGGTTTCCAGAACATTGCTTGGTAATATCCAGTAAGTTTCCAGAACACTGGTTGGTAGTGTCCACTAAGTTTCCAGAACACTGGTTGGTAGTGTCCACTAAGTTTCCAGAATAATGGATGATAGTATTGCATAAGTTACCACATCTTTGGATGGTGGTGTTCCAGTAACTTACCAGAACATTGGATAATAGTGTTGTAGAAAGTTTTCAGATCAACACATCCTGGTGTTCCAGTAAGTTACCAGAGGATTGGATGGTTGAATTCCGTAAGTTTTCAAAACATTGGATGCTAATGTTCCATTGAGAGTGAGTTTTTATTTAATCTACAAAGTGAAATGATGACTTACTTTTATTCATGCGCATCTAGATAAGTTTGGTAAGGTTTTGGCATGTACTTCATAATGTGTTACGTATAATCTACCAGGTGAAAGGATGACTTACGTTTATCCATGCGCTTCTCAGCAGGTCGGAGTGTCGTGGCTGATATAATGACTGGCTCACTACGACCTTTAGGGTTTGAAGCGTACACGAGGAGTCTGAGAGCAGTTCCAGCAGGGAGATCTTTCACCACAAATTTGGGGTGCGGGGACGATAAGTTGGTCTTCAGGGTACCTCGCCCTACACTGTAAATCTCGAGAATAAATTCTGCATTCAATCCACCGTTATTTGCTTCAACACATTCTAAGTGGATGAGGTTTTCTGTCTGGTTTAGCACCGAACAGTTGTACGGAGACTCTGGAGGCCCTACGGCATATTATCACAGTTTTACATAAAGTAGTCCAAAGTATTAATACATCGAAACGTTCTAGATACTTATAGATTTAAAAAATGTTAGTTACGGTATCTCATCATAGTTTTACAGAAAATGGTCCAAAGTATTAGTATTTATGAATATAAAGTGGGAGTGTTTAATTTAATAAAACATAGTTCTAGAAGCAAGTTCAGATAACAAAGAACAATGTCAATTTTATAAAAAAAAAGAATTCCAATCTTACACGTTCTTTATATTTTATTTCAAATAAGATAGACATTGTAAATACAATACATTATAGAACAGTACTATCAAGCAACACTTTTCTGTGAAAAATAAACATACAATTATTAGGATAACTTAAAAACACAAACACACATACAAACAAATATGATATGTTCATCCATTAACTTAATGTAAAGTGCTGTAGATATAGTTACCCGTTCATAAATTAGGCCTTACTAAGTATGATGAAGCAGTCACAAAAAAAAAGATAATTACTACTTATTATCTTGAATAAAATTCATAAACTAAACTTAACCACATAAGTCAATGTAAGCAATAACTGGTAACTACATACAGGCTGTCAATGCATGATCCAGAGGTCCATTCCAAAATAATTTCAAGATTTCTTGAATAACTTTTCATTGTATAAGATCACAAAACACGCTTATTCTAGTGTCTAATTAAGGCAGCGAGTGCACTTATTACCTATACTTAATTGTTGAGATAATCTTCTTTCCTTGCCTAATCTTTAATATAAGTTCTATACGATCAGAATTCATAAGGAAGACCTTGGAGGTCATCTTCTTATCTGGAAAGGATAAAAAACACATTAAACAAGTAAATTGTGTAGTTTAAAATGGAATCCATTGGTGAACATATATAACACGGACAGTACGTTATAAAACATCTTATTTGTGTTCATGAACATAAACAAGAAATCTTGTTCATTATAAAAAGTCACATTTGTGTTCATTGTTTAAAGTATGCAACAAAGATTGTATGCTATAAAAAGTTACATTTGAGTTTATAAAATTATTAAAACACAGTTTCTTGAAAGTATTAAAGATGATTATGTATAGGGAAAAGTGAGGTAAGATGCTCGTTTCGGTAAAACAGTCATTCCTGTATGTTATTAACCACAGCATAGCGGCTCATAGAATGTTTTTTTTTTTAGTTTTTAAAGTGCAAACTTTTAGCTCATAGTTCCATCATCTCTTCACCGATTTGAGATCTAATTACAGTTTTGGACTCAGGAAGTCAAACCCTTTCGATTGATATATTAACCACGCCCAAGGTCTCATAGATTAATATAACTAATGAAAAAGTAAAAAAAAAAAAGTCTCATAGATTAATCTACTCTAATCCTGCCTAAAATAATTTCAAGTGCCGCGGCTATTGAGGATTCCCTCTTGTTTAGTTATGACGTACTGCCTTTTAGAGTTGTTTTTGGACAACTTTGAACCACGGTAAACACTTTGAAGTTCTTATGACTAAAAAGTAGATATTTCAGAGAATTTCCCGTTTATTTCAAACAATTCTAAATTATAGACAACAAAATATGTCGAAAGAGAAACAACTCAACTTGGTTGATGTTTTGTCACGTGCGATAGTTTTATAATGAGTGGCTGAGGGTAAGACGGCCTCCATTTGTTTTCATGACGTATGATTATTGCTTTACAATAAGTGGCTGAGGGTAAAGTAATCTTACCGACGTTCTTTTGCGTCATTGTCCTAGATAATGCACAACTTGTACATGGCACAAAGCCTTCCCGATCCCTGATGGCAGCATTTAAATGATGATTTAAGTGATTTGAATGCATTTGTTGAATGTAGCATTTATTTTAAATTGCAGTTGTTGCAAGACAGATCGGGGACATTTTATCCCATGTTGAAGGTTCGTTTTATTCAACCTTATAGATAAAACGGTAAAAAGGCCGTCAACCACAATAAAAGCATTTCTTCGATGTGTAATGCTCAATCTTTGTTTTAACTAGAAATGACATTTATAATAAACAAAGGTTTTTCTTAAAAAACTTTAACAATTTCAGGATGTTCATTTGAATTGGTGAAAACTGCAATCAAAGTTAACATGGCTGTCTTACATCACCTTACTCTGTTTTGTCTAACAACGTTCTGTGACGGATCAAAGCTTTGTACATCAAAATCTATGAAGGATATATGTTCCACCAAATAAATTATGTGACTGATCTATGCTACTTCAAACAGAATCTGTGATAT
The DNA here is from genome assembly GCF_000517525.1 of Limulus polyphemus. Classification (NCBI taxonomy): domain Eukaryota; kingdom Metazoa; phylum Arthropoda; class Merostomata; order Xiphosura; family Limulidae; genus Limulus; species Limulus polyphemus. The sequence goes on from NW_013665738.1 coordinate 715,756, forward strand.
ATTTATGCTCTTTGCCGCCCAGTGGCACAGCAGTATATCTGCGGAGTTACAACGCTAGAAACCGGGTTTTGATACCCGTGGTGGGCAGAGCACAGACAGTCCTTGTGTAGCTTTGTGCATAATTAAAAACAAACAAACAAACATTTATGCTCCTTAAAATACAATTTGTTTTGGATCTAAGCTTTATAAAACAAAACCTAAGATTCATCTATGCTCCATAAATCAAAATATGTGATAGAATTATATTTCAAAAAATAAATGTTGTTGATGTTTGTTATTAAGCACAAAGGGCTATCTGTGCTCTGCCCATCACGGGTATCGAAACCCGGTTTTTGGCAGTATAAGTCCGTAGATATACTGCTGTGCCACTGGGGGGGGGGGGGCTCATAAAAATAACAATAAAACCTGTGATGGATCTGTGCTTTGTAATACAAAATCTGTGCTAGGTGTATTTTTCATAAAATTTGTGATGGAGCTTTGTTTCATAAAATAAAGTCCATTATCGATTTATGATCCTTAGAACAAAACTTATGATGAAACTATGTTTCATACAAAAAACATGGGGTAAATATTGTTAATGGTTTTTTATACACTAAATCCAGTGTTGGATGTATGTTTCATACAACAAAATCTATAATGGTTCTATGTTTAATACAACAAAGCATGTGATGAATCTTTGTTTCGTTTACCAAATCCTGTACTGGAACTTTGTTTCATAATAAAAAATTATGTGCAAAATCTTTTTATCATATAACAAATCATGCTATAGGTCTATGTTTTGTTTGTTTGTTTTTGAATTTCGCGCAAAGCTACACGAGGGCTATCTGCGCTAGCCATCCCTAATTTAGCAGTGTAAGACTAGAGGGAAAGCAACTAGTCATCATCACCCACCGCCAACTCTTGGGCCACTCTTTTACAAACGAATAGTGGGATTGACCGTCACATTATAACGCCCCCACGGCTGAAAGGGCGAGCATGTTTGGTGGGACGGGGATTCGAACCCGCGACCCTCAGATTGCGAGTCGAGCGCCTTATCTACCTGGCCATGCCGGGCCGTCTATGTTTTTAACAACAAATCCTGAGCTGGATATATGTTTCGTACAACTAAACATATGATAGATATTTGTTTAATGCAATAAAACCTGCGATGGATGTTTGTTTCATACAACAAATCTGTGCAAGATCTTTGCTCCATATAACAAAACCTGTGATGGTCTATGTTCAATACAACAAATCCTTTGCTGGATCTATATAACATACATCAAACCTGTGATGGATTTTTTTTTATACAACAAAGCTATAATAAATCTTTGATTCACACAACAAATCCTTTGACGTAACTTTTTTTTTTCATGTAACAAAACGTATGAGGAATACTTGTTTTTTACAACATAACTTATATGTTTTACACAACAAAATTTGTGAACTTTCCATTTTACCACTACTCACATTTTTATTTGTTTATTAGTAACAGATATTTACAGAAAAACAAATAAATGTATACTACCTACATTCTGGGTGATTGGTCCCTTTTGTGTGTCTCTTCCTCTTTCCCTAAACTGCACTTTCTCGTCTACCACCACTCATTAATGGTGTTTCACATGAGGTGGTACAGTCATCATCCTCTGTATCTTGCAGCTGACCTCTGATAGTGGCGTACTCTGTCGGTGGTTCCTGCTGTCTAACGGCTGAAGAGCATTGGCCAATTCTAGGCAGAGCCAACTCAGCGTATGTCACGCCCTCAGGCTACGAAACGTACAATTAATTTTTTAAAGATAATTTAATAGATCTACTTAATTTGTTCTATTGAAGTACAAATTAGTATATTAAAGTCGAATTATCCAACGGTATTATTTTCTTTATACTGGTACGTGTTTAGTCAGTTACCTAAAACTCATTTCTTAAACTTTTTTTTTATAAGTGATAAGTATTAATTTAAGAGAGGGTGAAATTATAATTGAATATATTTGCTTTTAAACTTAGTAATATTTCAGTCAGCAGTCCTTAGATTTTTATTTACAGACTTACAGAGTCTCAAAATACAAACATCTATTGTCAGGTGTTGTTTAATTTATTAACTTACGACAAATAATCTTAGATTGGTTGATGACTCTGGTGATCAAAATCTATCATCATATAAAAACTAACTTGCTTTAACGTAAAGCTTTCAGATAATAAGCCTCAGAACGCGGGCAGCAGACATTTCTACGTGATTGCTTTGAGACTACTAAAAGCATTATTTCATTAACATTCTGTATATGAAAGGCCTGAATTAGTTATTCTGAGTTCACAAGAGCTCTACAATCGAGACACGTGTGTAAATAGCATGGTGGTGACATAGAACAAAAACAATGTACGTTATATAGTCAAGAAATGTTTAAACAGCATAGCGGTGAAATGGGACATGGATACTTTGCCTTACGAAGTCACCAAGATCAAAGCAATTATTCCTATGTATCCCCACTCACACTAGTTCGTCTTGGACTTCTGTTTGATGTATTAATGCCACTTAGGTGACTAGTACAAAGATTTTCAGTCCTCTCCGCAGGTGAACTAACTGGACAAGAGGTGCTGTAACTAGTCTCCGCTATCAACTGACCGGTATAACAAGACTCCACGATACAGTTCAGTTGAAAATATCGGTCTTCGGAATAATCTGTAATAAAAATAATTTTATAAATATTACAAATATCAAAGATTCTGTTTATTAAATCAATAGCCTGGATGATAATTTATCTGATAAAGTGAGGACCTACTGTGTTATACGAAATTAGTTTCTCACCCTCGACTTTTTTCTCGTTGTAGAACCACAGCATTAAGGTACGTCACAGCCTAAATTCTATTTATTTATTTATTTTTTCGATGGGTTAATTTTTCCTTTAATAATATATGTGGTTCTATCCTTTGAGTAAAGTTAGGTTCCATTGATGAATGCACCAAGGTTAATCTCTCAGTGGCTTGCCCTTTTATATTATATACAGTTTCCCATTACAGCTTATGCTAATCATATTAGTATTTTCATTATACAAGACACAGTAGTTTCAATCATTGAGCTAGAAATGACTACTTTTAATCTTATTGCAGGTTTGAAGTTCCATGATTTATAACAAATGGTTATATCGGCTGAAGAAATTGAGTAGACTGACAGATGAGCACTACTGTTCTTAGTAATTATTCTAGTCCACTAGAAAACATCAAACAAAACTGGATTGACTTAAAGGAAATTTTCCAACTATTCTTGCTAAAAAGGACCGATTGCAAGAACATACAAAGAAAAACATTAGTGTCTAGTCAAACTGTGGCTTGTATTCAGTTTTATTGCTGTTAAACACGGAGTAACACAATGTGCTATCTGTGCTCTGCCCAACACTGGTATCAAAACTGGATTTTGAGCTTTATAAACCCTCAGACTTATTACTGACCAATGGGGTGCGGCTAGTGTTCATTGGCATAAACCGAAAGTTTTAGAAACCTCTTATGGTCTTGTTAAAAATTTCAAGATACGATGGTAAAAGAGGATACAAATTAGTTTTTGTTGCTTTTCTAATAAGGGGACCTTAATTTAGTTTCATTTAACCACAATATCACAATTTTCTGAATATTTTACAGGCTTCTCGTAATAGTTTTAAAATCATAATCACTTACTGGGTATTCATCTTATGAATACACCGAACTTTGATATTTAATTTTTACCCTCTTTCAACTCAAGAGTTCTAAGATGGAGAAATTTCAACATAGAGGTTTAAATAGCTATTCCACAGAATCCTCCTTGCTGAACCTCTTGTTTGTTGTTTAAGTTTGAGTTTACTGAAGACTCAATCAAACCGACTTTTTTATGAGCTTCAATCGATATGTCAAGTACACGAACCTGTAGATCAATTATAATAGAGCTGTGATATGTTTTTAGTTCCTTGATTTCTGATTCGATAGTCAAATAATAGCAGCTGTTAAAGGTATTTTTCCGTCTTTGGTTTCTGATAAATAACTAGTTTAAAAAGTCAGGTGTAAGTAATTGTTTGTGATATTTATATTCGTAAAAAATTGCCCTCAATCGGTTGTTGACATGGACCACTGCAAATGGTTTTAAATTCTCTTTTTTCTAA
>NW_013665738.1:720821-724707 GCF_000517525.1 Limulus polyphemus
AGCCCTCGTGTAGCTTTGCGCGAAATTCAAACAAACATATCCTTCATCTTGTTGGGGAGAAGATTGATATTTTGCCAATGAAGCTGTGATATAAAAGGTATATGTCGTACTCCAAAAGAAATATCATACTTTATCCTGCTGTAAACTGCAGCGATGACCTATATCCATGAGTAAAGTAAATCCTCTACAATGAACAGTCGGAAGTTGCCCTATTGGGCTGTAAAGTAAGTAGCTGGGGAGTTAAACTACCTTCAAAAGGAGCCGTTCTCAAGGAAGGGGTGGGGTCGTCGGTGAGATGAGATCAAAGGGTGTGAGGGTATGCATTGAGACCGGGACGTCACGTGACATAATACTTCCTAGCGGGGTGCCAGAGGGCGGTTAGTTACTTCATGTTAGTCTGCGTTCTTGTTTCAACTTAACCTGCTACATTCTGTTAGTCAGAATTGTAGTTCCAAGACTACATTTTCCAGTATGTTCTGTGAGTGAAACGAATCAGTATTAGTTTTTGTTTGTTATAATATTTATCGCAGATATTTTGAATACATACATATTTGAAGTTTGTTTTATGAATGTTTTATTTTATAACAAATAGGTTCCACCGTAAAATTGCGAAGTTTGTCACTTTGAGATGCATGGCTTGAATTTCTTATGTCAAAAAAGTTACATTTATCATTATTTTCAGCGATCTAGTGTTTCGTAGTTCAAAGTGAATGTTCTATAGAAAATCACAGAAAGTTGTAAAATGCTATCTATGTTATGGCAAAACATAAGGTGGTAATTGTTGGTATTTATTTCCCCTAGTTTCTATAAGAAAATCTGAAAGGTTTACATGTGAATGGATTTTATCTACGGTAAGTCACGGATTTAGAAAACCGTTTGTGAAAGTATAATATTATATTTAGTTGGAGAAAAATGTTCATATAGAGATTAATAAATTATAGGTAAAATCAGACGTGAGAATGAAAACAGGGTTATATCTAACATGAATTCTGTTGCAGTGTCTATTTTCTGTTTGGACATATTATATTCCTTTCAGTTTATATGATTTAGACGATAACATCTACATTTACATGAACATTTTACGCATAAAGCCACACGAAGCAGTCCTTCTTAGGTCTACGTAGATTGTGAATTAAATTATTGTGCGTAAATTACATAAATTAAGTATTAATTTTATGTACTAAAAATGAAAACTGGGTTAGATATGGTATGATAAATTTAATACAGCTTTACTGTTTATTTGCAGTTAGGACATATTACATTATTTTTAGTGCATATTTGTTTCAGGCGATAATATTTAGAGTTTAAACATTTTACGTATCAAGTGACACAAAACAGTCCTTTTTGAGAATTACGTGGATTATAAATTAGAATGGTGAATGGATATAAGTATGATGCATACGATATATATCTGGAGTTTAATGTTTTATTTTAATAATGAAACAATCCTCTATACAGATTGTGAGTTAAACTAGTATATGAATATTCATTGTTTGTTTGTTATCAAACACAAAGCTACACAGGTGTCAAAAACCAGTTTTTAGGTTGACAATCCCTACGACTGAGATATTAGGATGCAGGAATGTTCTTGAATTAAGCTATGTAAATACTGAAACTGAAAATATCAATTTTATGTATTTAAAAATCTTCTGTATATCATTGTTGTTATTGAAATGAAACTATAGTTCTGGTTCTAACGATAATACAGAAACTAATATCGTGTTAATAACTGTAATAGTAATCTTGTTTCTACAAGATTATCGATGAGGGGAGATCAAAGGATGCAGATTCAGGGAGGGTATCCATTGAGAAGTCCCCGTGAGACGACTTCTTTTGACGGATGTTAGTTCCGAACTAGTTGTATTAGTCCTAATAGAGAGCTGGAAACTAGATGGCCTCCAATACGTTTTTGTTTGTGACAGGGTTGGAAGGTGTATACGTAAATATAACTATTATTCTAAGCTATCTCCAACATATTAAGAAATAGAAATCTTCTTTGGTTAATGTTTTTTGTCATCGACCAAGCTAGGTTGATGAGTGTTGACACTTCAGTTCCAGTTGGTCGTGAATTTTTTAACCAATGTTCGCAAATTTGTTTTATATTACATTTTTATTCTATTATTAAAACTAGAAAATATCGTGTAACACTTAGCCGTAAAAGTCGTTTCGCTAGGAAATGTTTTTATAAAAAGTAAAGAATACTTTCCTTACCTCCTGCAACTTGACAAGTTAGTTCTAAAGAGTCCCCTTCGTTAACCGGTCCAATCAAACCTTTGAGTTTTTGGCCTTGACTATCTGTTATTACTGGTTCTCCAGATGGAACTGGAAAAAAGAAAGAATTTGATTGAAAAACCACATCTCTTCTGCAAAATAAATTTTCCTATTATTAATTCTACGCTTGCAGACATCCTGGCTGTTGAAGGAGAAAGTTTAAACAAACCATATACAGCTGTGTCACAATATAATACAGAAATCACGAACTGAAAGTAATAGAAATAAAGAGTTAACTCAAATGGCCCCACAATACTGCGACTGGTTTTCTGATTCAACTTTGTTATTTGCGCTATTAAGTCACAAGGATCAAATTCAGAAGATAATCTCACACTTCTCAATGAGGAGATTTCTATCTTGAAGTTACTCAGGAGTATCCTTTGTAGAAGCGATCTAATGGTGAAATAGACATGTAGATTTTCTTAACTGTGAAATCTTTACGTCTTCATTTCGTAAATTGCAAACAGCAACTGTACCAACTTGAATACTTAGTGTTCTGTCTCTATGGGTCAACCATTGGATCTTAACTTCTATGGTAAATTACCTTTACGTTCTCTTTCTCAGGTGGTTTAAAAGTAACTTGCTTCATCAAATAATAAAGTTATTGAAATATAATCTAGATTGGTCAGTTATACTCCTTTTGGGATGTTTTCGATGCGTTTATAAATCCAAGCCAATGTAAGTTTGAATGTTCCAATTTGTAAAGTGAGTCTATTTTACCTTATTTCTTGGACATTTAAGTTGCTTTAATACCAGATAAAGTCCCTGTAGTTGGTTTACTAATAAACTGTTTGTTATCAGTATAATTTTTAGCACTATAATTTTAATAGTATAGAGTGACGCGGTTCATCATTGATTTAGTTATAACTTATTTTTAATGTTCAACAAAACGGAATAAATTCTGGTGCTTCTAATTATTCGAGTATAGAAAGTAGGGAGTTGTTTGTTTAGTTCAGATATTCTCACCTAGCTAAATAAAAATTAGCTGCTTTAGACGTCCCTAAGGTTGAACTGACTGACTAGAGGGAAGGCACCTTATGAGCAGCACCTATCGCCAACTTTTGGGATACTCTAATCGAATAGTGGGATTTGGCCATCAGTCTTATAACGCATTTACAACCTCAAAGTGTGAAAGGCATTTTTTCTTTGTGGCAACAGGACGTGAACCGTAGATCCTCGGTTATCCAATCCAGCACGTTAACTACTATATCATGCTTGGCCTAAGGTAAAAAGGTTCATTCTATAAAACAAACTGAACCATGGAACTCGATCATCTTAATTACTTACAGTAATCACTAACAAGACAGTTGTCACGTGTTAGAAGAAACGTTCAAAAGACTAAATTAAGTCAAGCAAATAAATAAATTAAAATAATAACTTTACAATCTTGAGATAAAAGGGTGAGTACACTTAGCTCGTTGAGGACTGACTGCAGACTTGCAATGATAATTCACTTTCACATTATTAGAGGCGTCTTATCCTCGGTTCTTCTCATAGTAGTACAGTTTAAAACTACATTCATTACTACTAGTCGAGATGAGAACTGCAGGAAGCTTATTAGAAGGAAACATTGGTCACATAGCAACAGGAAAATTATTCGGAAGTAGACAATAGG
>NW_013665738.1:725707-742378 GCF_000517525.1 Limulus polyphemus
GTAGAAGGAAAGTAATCGGAAATAGACAATAGTCTCACGCTTAGAAGAAGGTCATCGGAAGTAGACAATAGTCAATATTAACAGAAATGTTATCAAAAGTATACAATCACATGGTAGCAGAAAGAGTAATTCGAAAAAGACAATAGCAACATGTTAATTAAACAGAAGGTTGTCAGAAGTAGACAAGAGTCACATAGTAGCAGTCGATTATCAGAAGTAGACGATGGGCACATGTTAACATGAACGTTAAAGAAAGTAGATATGAACACAAGATGGAAACATAACTACCTTCACGCATATAATAATCATTAACTTAAGAAGAAATCGCTGTAAAATTACATTTTCGTTCTCATCACGACGCACATGCTGAAAGAATTATAATTTATGTATTTGAAACCTAGGTTTATTTTAGAGTAAATAATTTAAAGTACTGACTAGCATAAAGATGTTCTTCACAGCGTCAGAACGAAAGATGAAATGCCCATTACTCTGAGCGGAACAAGATTTTGTCAAGAACCATACTTTGAGAAAACAAGAGCATCAAATAAACGAATGTGTGAGAAGCAAAGAGCGGGAAAACCGTTTACTATAGAAAGCTTCACAATCACTGGACCTAAAGATTTAGGACATGATCTAGACTGTGATTTATTATCACGGCTTCTTGATAGAGTGGCTTGTTTTAGAAAAGGATGAACATTCGGATGACTTTTTCGCTTCTCTTTTTTCCAAATGACAGATGTTTTTACGATTATCTTTATTTTAATGTTTCTTTGTTTTGGACAAGATAAAGAAGGACTGTGATTTCTTTGGTCATGTTGTATGATTTTTCATGGGTATTTAGTTGCTCTTGTAAAATCATAATTTCCTGTACGAAACAAACAGTACATGTAAGAAGAAGACGTTTTACGGAATGTTTCTGAATTAAAGGATCAACTATATCCTGGGTTATACAAGTTTTGGGAACATATGACACCTTTTTTTTTCAAGCGAAATGTGAACTCAGTTACAAACGACCGGCGAAGTTATCATACTGCCACCCCCTCCCTCCACCCCATCCATCATTGATAAGATAGTGATCCATCAATCAAGTGGATGCATTTAAAAAGTACTCTATCATCTAAAATAAAACGAAGAAATGGCAAACCACACCTGATAATTAAACAGATAATTGTTCTAGATGTTTACGGAATTATAACAACTAAGGATGGTGAAATGATAAACCACATCTATCCACTGAACAGATAGTTGCTCTAAGGGTTGATAACCTTAACAGTACTTTAGTTGTAGTTTCATATCAATCTATAACACTTTGTTAGTCTGAGTTCATTTCCATCTCATTTCGATTAAAGATGGTGAAATGACAAACCACATCTAATCACTAAACAGATAGTTGTTTTAAATGTCAATACACATTATTGTCATTGAACACTCTGTATATTGTGAAATGACAAAGCACATGTAGTCACTAAACAGATAGATATTCTACATGTTTACAGAATTATGGTGAAATGTGAAACACACATCTAGTCACTAAACAAGTAGTTGTTATACATGTCGATACACTATAATGGTGCCGTACCAAATAAAGATGTATAAATGGAACAACACCTATTCGCTAAGTAGATATCTGTTACATTACTTTAGTGTGAGTTTAATGCCATGCCAGTCCATTACATTCTGTTAGTTTGAGTTGTAGTTTCTTCTCGGTCTGTTATGTTTTGCTAGTCTGATTTCTATAGTTTCCTTGTAATATATTACATTATGTGAGTCTGCGTTCTTGTTTTCACTTAATAAGTTACATTCTATTAGTCTGAGTTACAGTTCCAACTCAATTTATAACACTCTGTTAGTCTGAGTTCTATTTCCATCTCAGTGCATTACATTTTCTTTGTGTGAGTTGTAAATTCTATTTTGGTCTGTTAAGTCATGTTAGTCTGAGTTACAGTTCCAACTCAATCTATAACACTTTGTTAGTCTGAGTTCTATTTTCATCTCAATGCATTGCATTTTCTTAGTGTGAGTTGTAAATTCTATTTTGGTCTGTTAAGTCCTGTTAATCTGAGTTACAGTTTCATTTTAATCTATTAAATTATGGTAGTCTGAGTTCTTGTTTCATCTCAATCTATTACCTTCTCTTAGTCTGAACTATATTTCCATTTCAATGTATTACATTTTATTAGTACGAGTTCTTGTCTCATCTCAATCTTTTACATTCTGTTTGTCAGATTTCTAGTTTTATGTCTATCTATAAAAATTATTTTAACCTGTTTTCTAGTTCCATGTTGATATGTTACATTCTTTTAGTTTGATTTCTAGCTCCATGCCGATCTGATAATTCCTCTTACTTTGGTGATACTAAATGCTACGTCTAAATTGAAATAAATGCTTTACACCTTCTATACGTTATCAGTCATGTTTTGTTTGGAAAACGTGCATATGTTTGTTGTTCTCTTATATAGCATGTGTATGTGAGGTACTGTTATAGAAGAGAGACTATTTCGATACTTTTACTTTTGCTCCAGAGCTGCTATCCCAGAGTTCCCTCTGAAGAGAAACTTTAATTAAAGTGATGCATTGTTTCTCAGAACAGAAGAAGGCTTAGTGTGTTAAACAAAATAAGGCTTAGTGTTTTAAGAGGAATCACCATCTGTAAGAACATAATAAATGCATGAGCAATTATAGAAAAAGACCTCCGAAGAAGCTTCATTTCTAAGCCCTCAACAGAATGACGTATTAAAATACGTTAACAAGATGAAACAATTTTCTAATTAAATTTCAGTTAGAGTAACAAAAACCGTTTATTTTCACACAGGGTTTTCTAATTGTCAATAACAAGAGACAAGTTTCCATACTCAACTTTAAATGTAATCAACAAAAATCATTCTCCTATGTTACCGAGTGGGTGTGATATGCTTTACGTTCTACTCATTTCCTTGGATATAAACACAGCTTCCATATCACGTTAACCTGAACACCACCTTATGCAACATATGGAATAAACGGCCAGGTCAGAAATTCGAGGTCCAGGCATATCCATATCTAATTTAAAACTACTGATCATTGTTAGACCATCCAGTCTGCAGCATCTATCGCTACTTATAACTGAACAGCAGTAGAGATTGTTACAGTTGCAACGTCCTCACAGCCAAATGGGTTGAACTATAAATATTCTGATACGCAGCCCGGCACTTAATCTACTAGTCCGCACTCACCTCTTTTTTTGTATAACCAAGTAAGATTGATTAACTAAAACAGGTTCTACATGCTGCAGTCTTATGCATAGGTTTCATTTCTTAATAAAAAGTAAAGTTTGTTATGCAATAAGGAATTCAAACATGCCAGAGGGTTATATATAAAATCTATAATTCAGACTGACCAGTAAGAGCATACAGAAATTTTATAAATTATACCATGCTATGAGGTTATTTTCTTTATAAAATCACTAAATCAGATCAATCAGTAAGTCGTTATATCAGATCATTATATTAGTCTAGGCAGTCAGATTTAACATATTAGTAAAATATATGGTAAGAATTAGCTGAAGGAGACCGTTTTCAGTAGTTCATATTTCTGCTGTTTTTCACTTGACTATTGAGAAATATAACAAGTTTTATTTTCTTAAATAGGTGCTATTGATTCCACTGGACAAAATCGTAAGACACTGCATCTTCTATATCATTTAATTCCCAGAAAGCAGACAAAGTTTCTTCTTTTAAGTAGGTGCTTTCATGTAAAAATAAATTCTAGATTTCAAAGGAAAAAAAATAACGCAGCTGTAGAGAGTAGAAAAAGAATGTTAGAATATGAGAAAAATGCATAGCCATTGATATGTCTTGAGAATGATATATTTCAGGCCACTTACTATTTGTTACCTTGGATTGTCTGTTTAGGTCTTGTTCGTAACACTTCATTCCGCTTCATTTACAACGAAATATCTTTTTACTTCTGTTACTTCTTGTCTGGAATACTTCATTCCGCTTCTTTTACATTGGAACATCTGCTTACTTCTCTTACGCCTTGTTCAGTGTACTTCACTCTACTTCCTTCACAGATGGTTGTCAGTTCATTTCTGCTACGTCTTGCTACGTCAGTACGCCTCTTTTATGCTGGAATTTTCATTTTCTTCTGACACATCATGTTGAGGGTTCTTTCTGGCAGTTATTTTGATGAAAATTAATAATTTATACAGAAATAGTTAATCATCAGGGGTGTTCGAAGACCAAGCAATCTTTCTTCGTCACGCTCAAGGCTGAGGAATTTTGAAATTGGCACGAAGATTAGACTTTTATAGACTGATCAGTTTTGAGGGTACCTAAGTCCGTCTCTTTTATACTGGAATCTTTGTTTACTTCTGAAACGTCATGTTAAGGGTATCTCAGCCCGTTTAGTTTATACTGAATTCGTCTGATACGTATAGATGGGAATCATTATCGTCATCGTGGTAGATCATTTGGTATGAAACTTTCGAGGAGAAGCCTCGTAAGATTATCAGGGGTGCTCAGAAGTTCTTTAGCTCCTCTTCGCCTCGCTCTTGATATAGGTGAAAGGCTGAACTTGATGTTTGAGCTTTTGGCAGACGTGACGTCCTGAAGTCCTTCTCGAAAAAAAAAACGGTTTTTATAGGACTTATGGTCCTTCAGGGTAGCGCCATATTGATGAGAATTCTTCAGTCCGCCTCTTTTATACTGGAATATTCCTTTACTTCTGCCACGTCGTGTTGAGAGTAAGTCCGCCTCTTTTACACTGGAATATTCTTTTACTTCTGCTACGTCATGTTGAGAGTAAGTCTGCCTCTTTTACACTGGAATATTCTTTTACTTCTGCTACGTCGTGTTGAGAATATCTCCTCCCGCTTCTTTTATTACTGCTACGTCTTATTTGTTGCTGTATTGTTCAAAGAAATCAAACTCAACATCTTTGGTACGTTATAATTACAACTTGGATTCATTCTTAAAGACGTTAAAAGTGATATATTACGATGATACAGGCTGAATAGGCTCCTCTGTTGTTTTGTTCAATTATCTCACATTGTGATCTTTTAACAGTGTATGGATGTGGTCAGAAAGTTATACAGCAACAAAATGTGACCAATCCTTTAAGATATAGAGCGAGCTCTGTCTGGCTAATTAAATTAATCCTGTTTGCTATAGCGCTAAACATAGATCGCGTGTAGTAGCTAAAATATCGCTTAGTTGTCTGTTTAAACGATCTATTACATAATTAGTATATCTAACAAAGTAGAGGGTGTTTTCCAATATGCACCTTTATTTTTTCCCTCTTTCAGTATACGAATCAACGTATTGTCCTCCAACTGTGCTGCAAGTATGATTGATGTTAACATCTATGAAGATATGACATTCTCCAGTGAATTGTTTTTGATCTTTCTACATAGAGAATGGTAAATTAAAAGCAACATTTTAAAAACAAAGACAAGATTATTAGAATTTTCAGTCAACATATTTACAACAAATACCACAGGAGTACACTTTTAACTTTGAGATCATGAAAATAAGAAAATAATAATATACACTTTACGGAAGAAAATAGTTACAAATCTAAATAAAAAATATGTAGCAATTACGTGGCATCTTTTTCAATATGTCGTTTGAGCTTGAGGTATTTGAATGACTTAATTGATTTTATACATTTCTGTATGGCGATTAAGCAGTTCCATCTGTAACAAAAGCGTACTTTCATAGCTTCTCATCATCATGAAGTACTTTTTCATAGTTTTTCGCACTTTTCGTCAAGAAATACCACTTTCATAGCTTCTCCTCACTTCTCGTCAAGTTTTAATACTTTTATAGCATCTCCCCACTTCTTGTCATTAAGTTCCACTTTCAAAGCTTCTTCTCACCTCTTGTCATGAACAACTACTTTTATAGCTTCTCCTCACTCCTTGTCATTAAGTTCCAGTTTCATGGCTTCTCATTACCTCTTGTTATGAAATATCATTTTCATAGCTTATCCTCACCTCTTGTTAAGAAGTGCCACTTCCATAGCTTCACACCACCTGTTGTCACGAAGTATCAGTTTCATAGCTTCTCCCCACTGTTTGTCACCAATTTTATAGATTCTCCTTGCCTCTTATCATGAAGAACCATTTTCATAGCTTCTCCCTGTAAGTCATAGTTAGACTAGTGCTGCTCTCTAGAAGAACAATTAAATATCTACTTCATGGTCAGGCTACTGCAGCTTTCAAGAACAATTAAAATGTACGTCATAGGTAGACTACATATGCTCTCTAGAAGAACAACTAAATATCTACTTCATGGTTAGGCTACTGCAGCTTTCAAGAACAATTAAAATGTACGTCATAGGTAGACTACATCTGCTCTCTAAAAGAACAACTAAATATCTACTTCATGGTTAGGCTACTGCAGCTTTCAAGAACAATTAAAATGTACGTCATAGATAGCTACATCTGCTCTCTAGAAGAACGACTAAATATCTACTTCATAGTTAGGCTACTGCAGCTTTCAAAAACAATTAAAATGTACGTCATAGATAGGCTACATCTGCTCTCTAGGAGAACGACTAAATATCTACTTCATAGTTAGGCTACTGCAGCTTTCAAGAACAATTAAAATGCACGTCATAGTTAGACAAGTACAGCCCAGAAGAGCTACTGAACATGTACGTCATAGTTATACTACTGCGGTTCTCAAGAAGAACAACCAAAGCGGCACATGTTTTCTTCTTGACAGTAAATTTTGAAGTTAAGAATCTTTTAACAGTGGCAGCTTCTCATGGGACCTATTTGTTCTTTCCCGTTCAGAAGAAGAAGAAAATAAGTTATAATAATATGAAAAGTTATTATTCTTATATTTTTAGTTAAAAGTGTCTAAAGTTGCATGAAGTGTCTTGCATGAAATTCTACTCTAATAGCTTTTCCCATCTCTTGCCATCAAGTACTACTTTCATAGTTTCTCATTACCTCTTGCATGAAATTCCACTTTAATGGATGGCAAGAGGTGAGGAGAAGGAAGTACTACTTTCATAGCTTCTCCTCATCTGCCGTCATGAAGTTCCACTTTCATAGCTTCTCCTTACCCCTCGTTATGAAGTACCGCTTCCATAGCTTCTCCTCACTTCTTGTTATGTAGAACCACTTATATAGCTTATCCTCACCTCTCCATACCTCTCGTTAAGAAATATCGCTTTCATAACTTCTGCTCACCTCTCCTCATGAAGTGCCACTTTTATAGCTTCACCTCACCTCTTGTCGTAAAGAGCCACTTTCATAGCTTCTACTCATCTCACCTTTTGTTACGAAATACCACTTTCATTGCTTCTCCCCACCTGGTGTCACGAAATATCGGTTTTATAGCTTCTCACCACTTTTTGTCACGAAGTACCAATTTCATAGCTTCTCCCTTCCTCTTGTCATGAACAGCCGCTTTCATAGCTTATCCTCACCTCTCGTCATTAAGTATTACTTTCACAGCTTTTCCTCACTTCTCGTTATGAAATACCACTTTCATAGCTTCTCACTAACCTCTTGTCATGAAGAAGCATTTTCGTAGCTTCTCCTTACATCTCATCGTGATGTACCACTTTCATAGTTTCTCCTCACCCCCTGTCTTAATAGCCATCATCTCAGAAATATGGTAATTATTTGTATTTTATTTCGTTATATTTTCTTTGAATAATGACTTTTCATTTATTTAAAAATTCTTGAACTGCTATCTGAACGCGATAATTTTTTTTGTACTACAGAAATAATCAGATAGTTGGTTTTAACCATTTTGTGAGTCAATGATTAACTTAATAGCACTTGGTGTACTTGTAAGATTAAAACAATGAATACAGTCATACCAGTTGTAACTTGTTTAGAATGCAGGACCGTAAGAAGCACAGTGGACTTTGTAATATCTGTAAATGTGGAAATCAAGTCGGTATTCTACTTTTAGCTGGTTCAAATATTCAAAACCATTAAAACATAGAAGACATTGTAATGTCGGTCTATATGCAATAACCCATCATATCGGAGAACATGATCGTACAAAACAATGAAATGAAATTCTTGGGATATGTACAACACACGAGAAAAATAAGTAAAAGAAGCCCTCTATATCAATCCAACTCATAACACACTCAGTCAACTTAGCATAGAAGCTAGAAAACTTGAATGTCGTCCCTGAAACCAATCAAATAAGTTAATTGATTAAAGACTTAATATGGAGAGAGAGTTAGGAAGAGCAGATAGCAATCAGCCTTTCTAACAAGAAAGGCCTAGGATCGAAATCAAGCGTCTTGCTAACACATACTGCAAGGCAGCCAAAATTTGTAACTAATTAGATATAAGTAAATATACAGGTTGCTAACTATGATAACGTTAAGTGTAAAGTTCGATTTTTGAAAACAAGCGCTGTATATAACATCAGAAAACAAAGACAATCTCACATTTACCCATAGGGGAAACAATAGAAAGGATTCTTACAAAGTGAAGGATGTACAGAAAAGCATAACGGAAAGAAACTTGACGTCGATTTTATAAGTTATATTGTGCTTGAAACGCTACAGTTTGTATACATTTAAGAAACAGTGTATCGATTCTAGAAGCTTTTGTGCTTGAAACTCTAGCTTGTATAACGTTGGTTAAATATTTACCAAGTTTTCTATTCTGAATTAATATTAGCATTGTAGAGACAATTTCTTGGAATCTTAGTTTCGTTCTAAAACTATGCATTTTTTAAGGATGGTCAACAAGAAATAAATAACAAATATAAACACGACCAGATGTTTTCTCAACAACACATTATGGAACACAGCTCAGAACAAGAAGCTTCTAGTATATTCATAATATCTTCACCAAATATGGTATGGAGGTTCATTAGATCAGTGCAGGGGTACCTACAAATTTTCAGTTTTGCATTCTGTGATTTTTATGAGAGTTTTTATGAAGTATCCGTCCCTTGGACAGAAGTTATATAAATTCATGATTAATGAAAGGTTATCTTAGGATATGAAAAGTTGCTTCGCTTATATGTAATTGTAAAAAACACAATGACGCCCATAAAAACTGTAAATCATAAAATGTGAATCCGCATTAACTCAACAAACCTTCATGTTAAATCTGGTGAAGGCCCATCGACAATGGGGGAAGTAGTGGTAAAAAACGCAAAAAAAACATAAAAAGCGCAAAACGCAAAATGCAAAACTGAAAATTTGTATGTACCTCCTTCATGGACGAAAGAACCACAATACCAATTTTGGTGAAGATCCATCCAAACTCTGCGAAGTAGTTACATGGACATACAACAGATAATACTATTATATTTATATAAATATATTTCTATACATATATAGAAATGACAAAGTGCATCAACAATGTAAATTTATGAAGCAGATGTTGAAAAATCACCAGACAGCGCTAATACGACAAGAGATATTAAATGGAGTACTCAGTTCAAATATCACTTCTCATTAATGATATTTTTGTTTTACTCCTAATAATGAAGTGAAATATGAAAACAATGAAACGAATAAGGGAGGTGAAGTGTGAAAACAATGAAACGAATAAGGGAGTCCTTGTTTCTAGTGTAAGAATAAAGCATGAATTATTATCGGTTAAAAGACGGCACCATACGTTCTGCACTGTACTAACGGAGGCCTTAAAGTATAATAGATAAATATAATAACTTAAAACCAATTTCAATAGTTTTATGGAGTCACACATTTTTAATAACTGTGATTTAAACTGAAATTTCATATCGGAATTTTTCAAATACTTCCAGGAGTCGTTTTTTACATTTATGATTATAATTATAAAACTTGTTTGAAGTTTTGGAAAGTAGCTTTATATTCAATTGAGAATCGTCAAGGATTACACAATTTTAAAATGCGACAAATTATAATTACAAAATAAGTAGTTAAACATTTCAGATTTCCATTTGCAGAGTGTGTTATAATTTCATGGTATTACGTCACACTACGGTTCATTGTTTTCACACTTTATACAAAATACATTCACGCAGCATTTCGGTGCACTGTTTTTATACCTCAATCGGTTCAATCAAATACATTTAAGTAGCAGTCTGGTTGATTGTTTTCACACTTTATACAAAATACATTCACGTAACATTTCGGTGCACTGTTTTTATACCTCAAACGGTTCAATCAAATATATTTATGTAGCAGTCTGGTTAACTGTTTTCACAGTTTATAAAGTGTTATACAAATTAATTTAAGTAACAGTTCGGTCCATTAAATTCAGATCTTACACGATCCTATCGAACACATCTATATAATAGTGTGGTTCATGTTTTCACATCTTATACAGTGCTAACAAATATATATATATATTACAATGTATCTCAGTAAAAAAATTTAAAATAAATATAAAGCCAAAGTATCATTCAGTTCACCATTTGTCATTGAGTTATACTGATTTCGCTGAAATCCACCCTTCACCAGTAACCCTAGACACGAGTAAATCGAAAAAACAAGTCTAAGCTTCTTATAGTAATGAAGTTTTTATATGTATGGCGGTTTGAATTGAATTGTAAAATTCAAAACACCATACCTATTTCACACTTCACACAGTTTAATCAAGACACTGTTTTTATATTATACTTGAACAACATTGAACACATTTTAGTGCACTTGCCGAATATTCATCACAAATCAACTACATGTATGTCAAAAAAAAATCTACTCATGTTAAACATGAAGTGGATATACCAATAACTTTCAGTGTGATGACAGTGTTTACAGTCCGTGCTTTATGGAAGTCCACCCGACACCGATACTCTCCTGCGTCATCTTCCTTCACGGGGTCCAGCTGAAGAAATGCTGGCCTGTTGATCATGTTAAAGTAAGCACGACTCTCCAACTCAGGGCTGGAAGCCTGGTGGGCATGATCCACGTTACCCCGCCTAGCGTCCAGGGTATAGATGGGTTGAGCCGAGTCATCTTTGTACCAGAGAATGAGAGCTGCGGAGTCGTCGGCGGAGGGGGATGAGATGTCACATGGAAGAGCCACTTTGCCTCGTACAACTGCAGTGTACAGAATGGAAGCTGAAATGTGAAAATAAAATTAATACTAGACGGTACTGATACCATAGTTAATGATAAGAAACAAACAGAATTTAAGCAACGAAGAAAGGACTGTTGTAGATTTTTACCGCAAAGCTACACAATTGGCTATATGTGCTTTGTCTACTGCGGAGAATTGAACCCTGGATTTTAGCGGTGTGTGGACGTAAACTTACCGCTGACCCATAGGGGGACATATACAAAAAAGGAATACCATTTTAATAGTGAACGAAGATTGCTTTAATATTGCTAGCATATATTATTTTCACCTGTTAACGAAAATTGCAAAATATAATGTTTTAGTGTTCATTCCTTTCATAAATCTGGGCTTAGACGTGGTCTAGTGGTTAGCATGCTGCACTGTAGATCTAAAAATCCATGGTTCAGTTTCTGATGCCGCAAAAAAAAATGCGCTCCAATTCCACTGTTTGATTCACATATCCCAAGAGTTGTCGATGGGTGCTGTTGATTAGCTGCCTTTCCTCTAGTCTATCATCTCAGAATTAGAGATAGCTAGCGTTGATAGTCTTTTTGTAGCTTTGCGCAAATATACGATACAAAGTCCTATCACTTTGCTTTATTAATGACTTCTGTCATATCTTAATGAAAATGGTGAAACAATGAGTATATTTATTCCATTTTGGTAATAAATATAGATATTATTCTAAAATAACCAATAAAAGACTAATAACTTTGTTTATCAGTCGACGAATGAATACTCGGAGAAGTATTTGGTAATTTGGTTTTACTTTTAATTTCCTTGAAACGAAAACTCGAAATATCGAAATACGACACTCACCCCCATACATACGTATTTATAGCATTAGGTGAAACAATCGGATCTTTGATGGAAATGATAATCTGTTCAGCACAAAGCTAAAAAGGTTAATGACCTTTCATGCTACACAGCTTTTAACAAGATATTATGTTCACTGATGGTTCAGCGGTAAACTTGAGGGCTTATAATACTAAAAATCGGGATTTGATAATCCACTGTATAGTTGTATAAACAACACTCTCAATATGTTTGCTTTCAACTCTAATTATTACAAATATAGTTGATTGTATAAAAATTCTTAAATAGTAGAGAGTAGTTTCAAGCTCAAAATACGAGGAATCAAATATAAATTGTTTACTTCTGGAAGGCTTTCACGTAATTAAACCTTTTTTTTAGGAAACTTGAGTTAACACAATTATAAAACTCAGCATTATGAACGAAACGTTCAGTTACATTAAGAACTATTGTAAGAGTAGGTTACTTTTTTTCAACCTTCAGAACAGAAACAAAGAGATATGTGTAGTTTATTTGTAAATGAAACGAATATTGGAAAAAAGAGTAGTATCCTGAACGATATAACACATATTAGTTATAATGACATAAAGTACAGTATCCCTAATGACATAACGTATAGTATCCATAATATCATATGTAGTATCCACTATGACATAATATAAAAACCGAACATAATAAACTAATTTTAACTTGTATTGTTTATATGAAAATACAATGAATACTGGTTGATATATATTATTGTAATTTAGTGACACTTAAGATTGATTGAAAATACCAACGAACAAGAAATTCTAATGAATAAAAGTTAGTGTATTTGTTTCGAATATTCGAACAAATTTACATTAGGGCTATCTGCGTTAGCCGTCCCTACTTTCGAAATGATAGGCTAGAAGGAAAACACCTGGTTAACAGCTTCGAATTGCAGTATCTTGGAATAATCTAACTGAAAAATTAAATTTGACCGTCACTTTTATAACGTACGCGCACACCCAAAGTGCAAAGCGCGTTTCTCCAGAAACAGGACGCAAACCATCAACTCTCGGATTCACAGTCTGACATGATAACCATTAGACCGGACACGGTCCTAATGAATTTAAAACAAGTATAGAAATTTGTCAGGTACTGAAAATGTTTGCAATTTAAGTGGCCAAATGATGTTCGATAATAATTCTTTCAAATAAAAAATAAATGAAAGATATAAATACATGGCCATAGAACCATAAACTTTATTCCTAGCTTTATCTCTGAAATGCTTTACGGTATCTTCTTATATTAGTTTTTGATAAAACCTGACCCAAAGCTCCAGCAAAATTTTGAACAGCAGTTTAGTTTTAAAGATGGTCGAGTTTAAGAAGAGAATGCATGCCGAAAGCATTAGAGTTTTTCAGTGAATTTTTGGACTTTTCAAACAAGGTTTGTTCACTTTTTATTGTGTTATAGACTGAGAACTGGTACTTTCAATAATCGACGAGTATCTAAAAGAGGAAAAACGCTTCAAAAACGCCACGTATCTCCAGTTACTTAGGAAACACCAGTATAGGAAGGAAAGTTCACAATTGCCTAGTGACAATCAATAATCTTAACAATTCTTCAAGAAATGTGTCTGATCTTTAGTCTTTTCATTTTTAAAGATGGCCTTACTCTGTCTTCATGCCAATAAAAAGAATGGCATACCTTTGCTTCTCATTCTTAAGATTTAGGCTACACTTTCTTTTCCTCATCTTTAAAGATGAGTCTACCATGTTTTCGTGTTATTCTTAAATATGAACCTACACGTTATTCTCTTTATTCTTAAAGATAAGTTTACTTTTTCTCTTCCTCGATCTTAAAGATGAACTTACCCTATCTTTTTGTCATTTTTAAAGATGAACCTACCATATCTTCCTGTCATTCTTAAAGATGAGCCTACCCTATCTTCCTGGCATTCTTATAGATGGGCCTACCCTATCTTTCTGTCATTCTTAAAGATGAGCCTACCCTATCTTCCTGGCATTCTTATAGATGAGCCTACCCTATCTTCCTGGCATTCTTATAGATGAGCCTACCCTATCTTCCTGGCATTCTTATAGATGGGCCTACCCTATCTTCCAGTCATTCTTAATGACGAACCTACCCTATCTTCCTTTCATTCTTAAAGACGAGCCCACCCTATCTTTCTGTTATTCTTAAAGACGAGCCTACCCTATATTTCTGCTGGTCATTCTTAAAGCTTAAGCCTTTATTCTCCAAGCAAAAGTTCATGAAGAAGAACAACGTTAATAATACGAATATGGGCTACAATAAAGGCTTCGAGAGCATGTTTTCCTTCAGTTAGGAAAAAAAAGGAAAAACTTCTTTACTTTTCACTTCCAACTTTTTTTTATTTATTTTGCATCAACTTCCATATGATCATGTTGTCTAACCCTGAGAAAGACTTAGATGTTACATATTTGAAATCAATTTAGAACGATATGCTCTTTGACTATACTTATTTGTCTAAGAAAGGTATATATATATATATATATATATATTTAGAGAGCTACATATTAAAATATTCATAAGAAACGCACTTAAGAAACAAAAAATAACAATAAACCTTCACTGTCCGAAAGCGCAACAGATCTCTGTTTAAATTGTAGTAATTTATGGAAATTACTGGTAATTTAATACAATAGCAGCTTCGTTTAAGCGCATGTTATTAGAACAGGAGACAATAATTACATTCAGTCACGTGTCAGGCTACAAGAATGGTTAATTGGACAAACAAATCGAAGAGAAAGTTAACAAAAGCCGCGAAAGTTAAGGTGACAAATTAACTGCCTCTGTCCAAGGAAACTCGAGTAGAGATGAGCGAGGGTCTATCGTGGATAGATAACAGTGACTGTTTCACACTGGTGGCAAGAAGAACGAACTCATCACTAGTTAATTAAAGCTCCCAGGCTTGATTGTTTTTGCCCGCTTTATGAAAGTACAGATAAATTGTAATATAGTTTGAAATTTAAACATATCACTTTGTTTATATGCAGGAGGATCACAGCTGCTTCTATCATTTTTTTTCAGTACCTTGAAACCTCCAATTACGTATTTAATTTTTGACAATTACGTTTCACTTAAACTTCATAATTCAATATATAATACATTCATGTTTAAAGATAGTGTATTGTCTGTAATGTGCGGTTAACATTTGGCTTTTACGTTTGATTGAAAAATGCATACTGTAATATATTTATGTGCAATGTATTGTTTGTTCAGCATAGAGACCGAAACGACGACATAAGAACAGAAATACGTAAGAGAGTTTCCCATCTTATGGTGTCCAGCACTACCTAAACCTGCACTAAGATCTAGTATGTTCTCGTGCGCTATGTAATACATTCACGTCAATTATGATTTATATTCGCGTACATTATGTAGTATGTTCACTTGCGCTATTCTATGACTTAAAATGTCGTTAACAGAGAGGATACCCAATAGATGAAACAATATCATAGATAACGACGCACGAAAAGTAAATTTAAATAGCTATGCTCATGGAAAGGTTGATTTTTAGTTTCGCTTTAAGTAGGCATATTGTTATAACTGGGATTTAATATTAATTAAATATTCAAGTACATTATGTACTGCCTTAATGTGTCTTATGAGGTGTATTCACGTTCATGTCGTTTGCCCCCCAGTGGCACAGCGGTATGTCTGCGGACTTACAACACTAGAAACCGGGTTTTGATAACCGTGGTGGGCAGAGCTTTGTGTAGCTTTGTGCTTAACTACAACCAAACAAATCATGATGTTTTAAATTCACATTTTTTGTATAGTGTATTCCTTGATATGACTACTAGGTTCTTATATTACTCGTTTTAAAAGTGTGTATATCCGTACACGTCTGGTTTAGATATAAGACATTAGAAACCATTTGAAATCTTAATTACTCACTCCTTGCTTCTCTCTCTCTCTCTATAGAGTTAACTTTTTTTAGCACAGAGACTTCTCGATTAACGACTTTGAGGAGCAACCGTGTTGTTGTATTTCAATTATTACAGCCTGGGGTATCTTGGAGACAACACACAACGAATAAAAAAGTGTATTTTTAGTTCGTTAATACTCCAAACCCAGCGATAGACATTGATATTAAGTACTGTCAAACTAAAGAAGACATCACCTTTAGGACTTCAAGCCAAAACATATTGTACTGTCTTAAAGACCACAAGCCAGATAGGTATGGATTCAACGCATCAGCGGATATAAGAAATCAATTTCTTCAAACTGACACAAAATAGAGTTTAGGAAAACACAAATAATTCTGTTGTCTTTTTTGTTTTATTGATATTTATCTTAGGAAATATTTCGTATATGATAAATATGTCTATCGAACAACTGTTGCTTTTAAAGAGTACGGTTTAAAACTTATAATGGTACAAAGATTAATCAAGTGTTTTCAGAACACAGTTTTTCTCCTATTACCTGACTGACAGGTTGTTCAGAATATCAGCAAACATGGTGCATTAAACTCACACCTAGAAACCCAGAGAGGTGGTTATACCTTACAGCGACTAGCAGGCAAATCTCTGTCAGTGTTGACAAGTTTCTCTAATCTCCAATAAGATAAAGCTACCTTGTAACAAAAACATATTAAAGATTAATTCGGAGAATGAACAACTCAAATTCCTACTTACTTAAGTTAATAGTTGCGTTTTCAGTTTACTCACTGATTATAAGTATTATTTTATGACCAATTACAGATCTTACAGTAAAGAAGAATATTTTTAAAACAGGTACGACGTTTCGATCATTCTCAAGTATACACGTTTAATGGTAAAGAAGGTTTTGTTTGTTTGTAATTAAGCACAAAGCTACACAATGGG
>NW_013665738.1:743378-754561 GCF_000517525.1 Limulus polyphemus
CAAACAAACAATTCATTAAGCGATATGCTATTAAAACTAGACACTGTATAAAGACTGTATCTCTCATAAAAACAATAATCTTTATACCTAGAACTTACACAAAGACAGGAGTGCAGCTAGACACTGTATGAATAAAGAGTTTAATTAGAAATATCATAAAGACAACAGTCCATCTAGATGCTTTATAAAGATAATTGTATAACGACTAATAGTCAGTCTAGATATTTAATAAAGATAGAGTTTAATTAGAAATATCATAAAGACAACAGTCCATCTAGATGCTTTATAAAGATAATTGTATAATGATAATAGTCAGTCTAGATATTTAATAAAGATAGAGTTTAAGTAGCAATTTAATAAAGACAACAGTTTGCCGAGATACTTAATAAAGAGGGAGTTTATCAAGGAATTACATAATGACAATATTTAGTTTAGGTATTAAATAAAGAAATACATTTTATCCAGACTCTTGGCAGAGTTTACATCGAAATGATATCAAGACAACAGTCCATCTAGTTAATTAATGATAATCAGAGCTCAACTAGAAATTTCTTAAAGATAACAGTGTATCTAGACACGTAAAAAGAGTTTTAATAACAACAGTCCAACTACACAGACATTTAATAAAGAGAGTTTATTATTTATACATTTCATAGAGATAACAGCCAAGTTAGACATTTAATATAGATTGAGCTGTACTAGTAATTTCACAAAGACAACAGTTTATCTAGACAACTAAGAAAACAGTTTAATTAGAATGTAACATATAATTAAATTAGATCTTAACATCCACATAGATACTTAATGAGAGAGTTTAACTAGATATTTCATAAAGACAGTAGCGCACATAGACACGTAATAAAGGTTGTTAAATTAATTGCTTGTTTTGTTTTTTGAATTTCGTGCAAAGCTACACGAGGGCTATCTGCGCTAGCCGTCCCTAATTTAGCAGTGTAAGACTAGAGGGAGCTACTCATCACTACCCACCGCCAACTCTTGGGCTACTCTTTTACCAACGAATAGTGGGATTGACCGTCACATTATAACGCCCCCACGGCTGAAAGGGCAAGCATGTTTTGGTGTATGAGAGATTCGAACCCGTGACCCTCAGATTGCGAGTCGAGTGCCTTAACCACCTGGCCATGCCGGGCCCAGTTAAATTAATAACAACATTGGTCCAACAAGTAACTTATTAAGAATACAGTTTAGCTAGAAATATATAAAGTAAACAATCCAGTTCATCTACATACATAGTAAAGAGCTAGTTTAAGTAGAATTTATAAAGACAACAGTCTGTTTAGATATTTAATAAGAAAACAGTTTAACAGAAAATTTATAAAAAAATAGTTAATCTAAATACGTAATGAAAAGAAATTAAATGGAACTTTCACAAAGACAACATTTCAATTAAATAGTTAATACACAGTTTACAGTTAATGTAGAACTTTCATAAGTGCGACGGTATATGTAGACATTTAGTAACAACAAAGCTTAACTTGAACTTTTATAATTACAACAATCAATCTAGGCATTTAATAAAGGTAAAGTTTAATTATCACTATCACAAATACAACAGTTTATCCACACGTTGAATAAGAAAACAGTTTAACTAGAGTTTTGATACACACAACAGGCCACGTAAATATTTAATAATGAGAGATTTTTAACTAGACATTTCATAAAGGCAAAAGCCTACTCAGATCCTTTAACAAGAAACCAGTTTAAGTACAATTTTCATAACGACAACAGACCATGTAGATACTTAACAATAAAACAGTTTAAATATAATTTTCTTAAGGAGAACGAACCATGCAGACACTTAATAAGATAACAGTTTAACTACCAACTTATAAAGATAACAGTCAATCTAAAGAAGTGTTAAAATGAGAGTTTAACTAATATTTTAATAAAAATAATGGTCCATCTAGACACCTTATAATGATGGGGTTTAACTACATTTTTGATAACGACGGAAGTCCAACTAAACAGTTGAAAACTTGTGAGGTTAGATAAAGCTTTCGTACAGGCAACAGCTCATGTAGACACCTAACAAGAACATATTTTAAATACAACTTTACTAAAGACCTGTATAGTTAATGTATATATAGAGTTTAATAGAATTTTAGCAAAAATAGCTGATCAGCTAGATACTTAATAAAGAGCTTTATTTGTTTGTTTCTTTCTTTTAGAGCAAAGCCACATTGGACTGTCTGCTGTGTTCACTGCGGGGAATGAAACCTCGGATTTTAGCGTTGTAAGGCCGTAGATTGACCGTTGTCCTACCGGGGAACTTTTATTAAATAGAGAGCTTAACTACAAGTATTCATGACTACAATAGTCCAACTATATACTTAATAAAGAAAAAGCTTAAGTTTAGAGTTTATAAAGACTACGGTCAACTAAAAGCTTAATTTATCATAAAGGCAGCAAATAAATTCTTTAGTTCAATTATGAACTAAATAATATAAATAATTCGCTTGGAAACAATGATGGGAAGAGTTCTTCTAGAAACATACTAAATGGAGCACTCCGACTAGAAACTTGATAATGGGAATCTGGACTACTGATCGCGAGTAATGTAATTTTGGCCATTAAAAGTTGTGATGCTTTGCCGCTAGGGAAGATATGTGGTTTTCAGACTATTCAAAAGTGGGCTTTGGCTCGAAACATGGCTTGTAAAATACAAACTGCAATTTCAGAATAAAGAAATAACAAATGAGAAATCAAGATATATTTTCATACATTTAGTTTTCACTAGTTAGAAACTGGTCTGAAATAAATATTTTATAGAAACAAGTTGCTGATAATAGAAATTATTATTTTTGGTTTTATGTATAATCCTTTACTCACCACTTATAACCTAAAATACTTTAGGTGTTTGGATAACATGTGACATACCATTATTATTAGTTATCCTTTATTATATATATACTTTACTGATATTCAAGTTTTGGTAAGGAAAATAGTTATACAAATAAATATATAACACAGATTATTATTTTTCTCAACTCTTTAATGAAAGAGCACAGGTAGCCCATTGTGTATCTTTGTGCTTAACAACAAATACATAAAGGAAACGAAAAGTAAATTATCATGATGAGTAATTCATCGTACGAGGAAACGCTCTAATCACGTCTCTTTTCACCAATTTTCTGATAAAATGTAATCCTAGAAATTGTCCAATTAACGCAATTACCACTGTGTTTCATATGCAGTGTTAGTACAAACTCCTCTACTCTTAATAAACTGTTTAAATGATATTTGATTTAATTAGATTTATGATGTATACCATTGTCTATCGTGAAAGCAATTTGAAATCTCCTGTATAAGATCTATAGATAATGAAAGTGACATATTAAATGCCATTGTTTGGTTAGTGGTATATTTGCCAATACACCAGTATTACCCTTTAATACACGGTATTTAGAATTACATGCTACGAATACGTAAAGTCTTCATTTCTCTAGAACTTGGTTTGAATCTGACAAACAACATTTAAAAATAATGTATAAATACGCTTTACATAGAGCTAAAACTTAACACCTAAATATATTAGTATGTTGATGTACTTTACGTATAAACTAAACTTATAAAGATACTGATAATTGTATGGTTCTATTAACATACCTTAGATAAACACTAATCTTAACATATTTTCATATCTAATGTAAACACCGGATCTGGCGGATACGGGACCTTATTCCTCTAACAATATTGAGAAACATTTCAATAAGAATAAACATATCTATATTTATAAACACCGAATCTGATAGATCTTGGCCCTTCTTAGGGTAGTATTAGTGAAAAATATCCCAATAAGTATAAACATATTCATATATAAAGATTTAATTATGTATCTTATTCATGTGATTATCACCAAAGGGCTAAAAGAGTCCTAATGTTGGAAAATTTAACAAGCTGTTTCTGTTTGTTTGTAGTTAGACACATAGCTACCCAATGGTCTATCTAGTCTATGAGCCAGGTACACCAAATGTTACAAGTTGTAGGGACAAATTCCTATACTATTTGTTTGAAAACTCTATGCCTCTCGATTTAAAGAAAAACGATCAATAAACTGCTAGGTTTGATAACTTTTTGTAAAAAAAATGTGCACTAAGGTATGCATAGTCCCAATTGAAACTAATCACATTTTTGTGTCGGAAAATTCAATCGTAGACGGAGATCTCATTATTCTTGCTGCGATAAATATGGGTATATATGTTTTTTCAATTGTTAGTTTTAATAATATAAGTATTCAGTGCATGTAAGAATAATAACAACCGTTTGTAAGATCATAATTTTAATATAATTTGTGTAGATTCAACAGCGTAACACTTTGATCTCAATATCTTACACAATATTTTCTAGAACAAATAGTAAATTATAATAATCGATGAATACAAATGTTACCAATATAAACATCATCATCATTACATCATCACAATATCATCGTTGTCTTTATCATAATCATCATCATCCCAGAATCATCTTGATTATTGATTTCAAAGACATCTATATTAACTGAATGAGTATTAGTATGATATATTCGGACAGTTTATATTCATGTATATTTACATTCACATCACGTCAGAAAAATACAACAATTGATAACATAATAAATTGACACAATACCACACTTTACAAATATTCATGTATTGTTAATCATACAAAAAAGGCCTTCAACTAAAGAAATAACTATTAAGATTGTCATGATTGATTTACATATATTAAAGTGTTTGTGTTTGCTGTAGAAGGACGTTAAAATAAACACAGTAACTTCTGTAGTTGTAGCATCATTGTACATGAATACTGTATTTATTTATTGATGAATGAATATATTACATAATGTAATATGTAATGTGTGACATATTCAAGTAAATATTCTCATTTGTATATTATTCAATTTACTCTACTTTTTGACTATGAACTACTTGTAGTTAACACGTCTTCCCATCCAATATAACATGGGCACATAGTAATAGAGTCGCTTCAATGTCAAATGTCATCGAATTCATCATCAAAATCACTAATTGTGTTATTTGTCTCTCCAGAAACATCATCCAGAGGCTGATTCTGACATGTTGATAGTTGTCACATATCTGAGCACTTCAAGCCGTTGATCATACAAGGACAACCTCCAGACTTACATGACCTCTTGCATTTATATGTCACGAGTTCCAAACCAGAATATGGCATCCAGTCGCTGCCAAGGGTTTTGGTTTCAGTTTTGATGACCCATCCATGTCCCACAGGAATTAGAATATTATCTTATTTGGTGGTACTTCTCTTTTCTTCCAGATGGCTGCTTGGTAATATATAAAGGAAGCAACTTTCCATGTCCTAAGATAGCCTTTTATTAATCATGAATTTACATACCTTCCATCCAGGGGACGGGTACTCTAGCTAGTATTATATAATTCAACAACATTTGACAAAATATTTCTTAGTTTTCTACTATATTGTCTTTAAGTAATGATATTTAATTTTGGGATGCATAAAAGTTCATAATCTATTGTTTGAAACAAGAAAATGAGAAATGTATGGGTCTATCGTGATATATTAGAAGAAAATTTGGCGCGCATGGTGGGTAGAAAGCGATGATGATTTTTATAGAAAGCTGCCAGATCCAGAGTTCTTTCATACTTGTTCTGAAACAAGATGCAATAAGCCTTCAAAAACTAACAGTGGCAATTTGCCTCTATGACTGGTACCAAATGGCCTAAATTTGCCATCTGGCTAATCGACTAGTCTATGCTGTGCCCACCACGGGTATCGAAACCTGAATTTTTAGTGCTATAAATCGCTAAAATGTCGCTAAAAATATTGTATTTCTTTGCTGGAAATAAAATAAACAACTTTTTTCCCTTTAAAATCATTACTCTCAAAATAATAACAGTTTTAGAGAATTGTGTCTGAGGAAGTTCCAGAAAGAGCACCTCTTACAATAGTGGAGACTTTCTATTAGCGAGTTTCGTACCGTACGTTTTCTCTTTCAGGTAGTTGGTTTGATTCTAGAACTATGCGAATCCTAAAGACAAGGTGAAAATAATAAGGGTCATGCTTCTGTGAAATACTATTTCATTAACAAGATTAATGATGCAAACATTAAAGCAATGATAGGCTTGAAAACAAATGATCGAGGACGGAGATTATATATAACTTGTTACATTTTTGGGTTGAAACGTGGGACTACGAAATCACCACATTAAACCTTGAGGGGGGAGGCATAGGGATAGCAGGAAAATAAAGCTTAAATACCGGATATCAAAACAACGAAAGTGAGTAATCAACACATGAACATAAATAGTTTGAAACACTTTGTCAAGGTATGTTTGTTTTTAAATTTCGCGCAAAGCTACACGAGGGCTATCTGCGCTAGCCGTCCCTAAATAAGCAGTGAAAGACTAGAGGGAAGGCAGATAGTTATCACCACCCACCGCCAAATCTTGGGCTACTTTTTTATCAACAAATAGTGAGATTGACTCTCACATTATAACGCCTCCACGGCTGAAATGACGAGCATGTTTGGAGGAACGGGGATTCGAACCTGCGACCCTCAGATTGTGAGTCCAGCGCTCTAACCACTTGGCCATGCCAGGCCGTAGTGCGTTAAGGAAATCAATACACTGAATTGCCGGAAGTTGAAAGTAAAGATGGTAAAATACCAAAAGTAGATAAGAAATTGTCGAATAAAAAGGGTAAAAAATAAAGGTATTCATACGCCAGATACAGTAACATGTAATACCGCTGAACATGCTATGCATTTCCATCTGTAGGTGAGTTATAAAAGTGACAATCAATTCATTTATTCTGTTCAATGAGCAAAGATAAAGTCCTTGTGGTGACGAGTGCTTCAGGCTGAATGCTTACCTCTGGTCTATAAAAAATATTAAGAAACTGCGATATTCGAACCTTAGTGGTCTCTGAACTGGCAGTGTAGTCCACGTGCGTATAAGGTGCCATTCCGGTAGGTAATCAACAGATAGAATACAACGGAGTTCTGAAATTACTAGATTAAATACTCAAGGTTGGAATACATGGAATCATACTGATAGATAAGGGTAGAAAATTACATACTTAAACACGTGAGTAAAGAATAGACATACTGAAACACTGATAGAGGATCTGAACAGATTGCCACACTTTTGGTAAATTAAAAAAATAAAAAACATCAGGTTAAGAAATCAAAATATCATAACATCAGGGTAAGTTTGTCTATTTGTGTGAAGTTAAGCACAGAGCTAGACAATGGTCTATCTGTGCTCTGCCCACCACGGGTATCGAAACCAGGTTTCT
Source organism: Limulus polyphemus (assembly GCF_000517525.1). Classification (NCBI taxonomy): domain Eukaryota; kingdom Metazoa; phylum Arthropoda; class Merostomata; order Xiphosura; family Limulidae; genus Limulus; species Limulus polyphemus. The sequence continues at coordinate 750,675 of NW_013665738.1, forward strand.
AGTGTTTTAAGTCCGCAGACAAACCGGTGTGCCACTGGGGGGCTCAGGGTAAAAGATTGGGAAATGAGCATATCTAAACAAATATCAGGCTAGGAAATTATCATTTCAAAATATAAGGATAAGAAACAAGCAAGTCAAAACGTCGGCGATGAAGTCACATTTAAAGGTAGGAAATCTCAAGCAAATATTGTATGTTAAAATCTCTGGAGTATCTAAACAAAAAAGGCTATTCTCAGTCTGGTCTGTTTATATATATTTTATACCTGGTTTACGAAGCCTGACTTACAAGATCAGATGTAGTTAATAAATTTACCTTTAATCAAACATCAAAGCAGTTACAAATTATAGCTCAAAGCTCCGCCGTGTATGCGCAGCTTATGGTAATAAAGGATTTACAACGATGTCACATTCCTGAGAAACTGGACATCTGCTTCACGCAGACAGTAGAGCCTCTGCCACCATGTGTGCTGTTAATCAAGGTAAAATACTGTTACAAATTCCGTGATCGTTTACTTCGCGAAACGGCAGATTTCCCAAAGTTAAGTTTGGGTTAAACAAAATTCACAGGAGTGCAAACAACTTTTACGGTTTCTTATTGTGTATATAATAAAATCACTATAACTAATTTGAGTTGCCCGAATGCAGATAATTAACGCTTGAACTAACAGTTAATGTAGCCTAAAAAAAGGCACAATGTTGTAGTCTCACTTTTCCGAACTTGTAACACAAGAAGCACTGGCGTAGACTCTGACTCCTAGCATGTGTTTTATGTTTAACTCTGGTGTTAAGTTTCTGAAGTAAACAAAATCTGGAAAATGCTGCAATTGACAAGCTTTGCTAGTCTTTAAATGTTTGCAAAGTTACAATTATACACCTAGTGATAAACACACGCAAAATAAACAAAATCAGACCATTTAAATAACATATCAATGGTAAAGACCAAATAAGACAAAAATTTTTTTAAAGTTTCAAACAAGGTTTATAAAAAAACAAGTTGCACACCTTATACATATGAAATGGTCTGTAACTTAAGTCCTAAGCCGAGCGAGTTCAAATGTTTAGCGCACTGGCCTGTCTCACTCCAAGGATCCATGGTTCATATCCCGTTGACGGAAACCCGTATTTTACATTTTAGGGCCATGGGTGCGCTATAAGAATGACAGTTAAATCCCACCGTTCGGTAAGACAAGAGTAGCTCAAAAATTGGTGTAGGTGCTGTTGACTAACTAGCTGTCTTCCCTTTCGCCTATCATTTCAAAATTGGGGATGACTAGAGTAAATAGCCTTTGTCTGTTTTTTCAAGAATATATGGAGAAACCAAGTAAACTTAAATCTTTTACTTCGGCTTAAAGGAAATAATAAAAAGCGTTATTAAAAGTGTAACAGAACGTTTGTTTGTAATTAAGCACAAAGCTACTCAATGGGCTATCTCTGCCCACCTAAAGCATCGAAACCTTGTTTCTAGCGTCGTAAGTCCACAGACATAACGCTGTGCCACTGGGGATCATAACAAAAGCATTAAGCAAATAGTGTATTTTCAAGCAAACTGCTTGTCGTAAGACGAGAAATGTGTAAGGTAAGCCTTTATTTCTAAACAGTTATGCATTGAAACTAACGTTCAAGCTAACATAAAGCAAACCGATTATCGTGAAGTGAAAAGTGGGTAAGGGTGCTTTTGTTCCTAAATAGTTTTACACTGAAGCTAACAATCAAGCTGACAAACCTAAACCGTTAAGGTCAAAAATGAATCAGATTTGTTTGTGTTACAAAGTTCTTCGGGGCAATTAGGAGCTAGTCCCTCGACCAATACATTTCTGAAAGTTTTAATGAGAACAAATATGTTTGAATGCGTTTTATTTAACCTCTTTACATCTATTGTGAACGCTAATCGATAACCATCTTTGATAAGAATTATTCTACGTTTTAACAGGAAAGTCATAATCAATGATAAGAAAGAGTTTTATTTGAAATTATTGAGTTTACGGCCTAAATCATTGTTATTGACGATGGTATCCAACTGACGAAATAATTCATTCTAATATTTATAGGTAAGAACGTAAAAACACTATATTTAATTAACTATTCTCATAACCAGCTTGATTCTAATTTTGGAGTATGAAGTTTTCTTTGATTAGAAGTGAATAATAATCTCAACATTTTTTATATATCATTAAACGTTTTACAATGAACTAATAGTAAGCTATATACAGGCACTGAGGAAAAAAAAAACAAAACAGTTTTAATCCAGTTGCATTATAAAGTCATGTAATATACTATGTTTTCGACTGGTGAATGGTTATGGTTACCCTGATGTATTGTACGTGTAATTTGATATGAAATCCGTATTAACCACGCACAAGGCCCTGAAGCTAATGAAGAGTATTGATTTTTTATTTCTACGCACAACAACTGTGGTATAATGACTCTCCAAACTTCCAGAAACAAGGAACTTTTAGAAATATTATTAAGTCAATGATTGCTCATTAAGTCTTCTCATTATATATATATATAGTTTTAGGAAGACCAGAAAAACCAGATTCAACTCAAGGGCCTCATCGGTTTTTTGGTCTCGACCTTGAGGGTGGAGTAAGGTACAGTTTTGACCTCTTCCCCCCTCCTCTATAGTTGTTTATTTTTGTTCACGTTATTTCGCTTCTGTAAATGTTAATGTTGTATAGACACGAGGGTCGGAGTTTACATTATTTTGAAATACTTCATTCGACCCCTTTCATAGAGCCATGTCCATGTATGGTACACTGTTAACATTTGTAGGTACCAGATTCACAAAATACGATTGGCTTGGTTTGAATATCGAGCAAAGCTAATCGAGGACTAGCTGCGCTAACCTCCCTAATTTAGCAGTGATAGACTAGATCAGTGGTGAAATGCTGCCGGTACTCACCGCTATTGAGTACCGGAACGTATTTTCAAGGCGGTACTAGTACCGGGACTTATTTCAGCTGCTTTGTCGTTTCTGTTATGTTTACACGTAGATTTTTTTTTTCTCTTTCAAAAACAGATCTACTTCAGCCAGCTGAATACCTCTAATTTATTTTTGAGAATTTCACCCCTGAACTAGATGGAAGGCAACTAGTCAACACTGCCCACCGCCAACTTTTGGGTTTCTCTTTTATCAACGAATAGTTGGATTGACCGTCATATTATAAAAACCCCACGGCTGCAAGGGCGAGCCTGTTGGATGACAGGGATTCGAGCCCGCGACCAAAAAAAAAAACAAACAAACAAAAAACGATTGATTAATCCAAATTTAATTCAGATTGATATAATGTCAGCAATTTCTTAATTGTTGACCAATGACAGCTCATCTTCACTATCATAACAATTAATGTGAGTCATTTCTAAATTATTGACCAATGACGCTTAGCTTCATTATCACAACAATGTAAGTATTTCTTAAATATTGACTAATGATAACTTAACTTCGTTATCACAGCAATTAAAAGCCTATATTTACTGATATTCAGAAAGAAGTATTTTAAATTATGACGATCTACTTGATAAAAAACATAATTAAATAACTCGTACTAATCTTATGCAAGAGATAGTATATTTGTTTGAGTACCTATAAAAATATTCAAGTCTGTATTCTTGAAGGCATGTAAAGCGTAACGATAATACACCCCTATTTCTTAATGTATAGTAAATACTATGACAATAGTAAAAATGCGCAGACACAGCTTTCTAGTATAAAATACTTGCTAATTGTAAGCAAAAAATAAAATCTAATGATTAAGCAGAACAGAACGTGTTCCCTAGGAAATACCTTGATAAGATGGTTTGTTTGTTTTTGAATTTCGCGCAAAGCTACACGAGGGCTATCTGCGCTAGCCGTACCCTAATTTAGCAGTGTAAGACTAGAGGGAAGG
>NW_013665738.1:755561-770966 GCF_000517525.1 Limulus polyphemus
ACACGAGGGCGTATCTGCGCTACGACGGTCCCTAACTTTAGTCAGTGTAAGGACTAGAGGGAAGGGACAGCTAGTCATCACCACCCACCGCCAACTCTTGGGCTACTTTTTTACCAACGAATAGTGGGATTGACCGTCACATTATAACGCCCCACGGCTGAAAGGGCGAGCATGTTTGGTGGGACGGGGATTCGAACCCACGACCCTCAGATTGCAAGTCGAGCGCCTTATCCACCTGACCATGCCGGGCCTGATAAGATGGAGTATTATGAGGGACGAAATTATGTTTGTACATATAAAGACATGGTTTCATTCTTTATTCACGAGAACTCCAGGAGTGTAATAAGAGTAATAAAAAGCTCATTCGATAATATGATTTTTTTTATTTGGGAAAATACAATAACAAAATAGTTTTTTTTTTTTACTTTGACGAATCTGTTCATCACCGCTTCCCTAGAAAACAATACACAGTTAACTTTACCCATAATCTGAAATTCTCAACAACAAAAAAATGTCTTGATCTTTCAGAAACGAAACGCTGTGGTTGACCATACTCATCCACTTGCAAAACGTTTGTTTAATTTATCTAGAATCAGTAATTTTACTAACGAGTTAGTTGCATTGTATGCTGAAACAGGCTGTAGTTTATTTTGTTCTTGTTACTTAATGTACTATGCATCATGTAAAAGGATCTTTTATTAGACATCGAATAAATTAAAGTATGGTCTAAAGTAATGCAGACTTAATGCATACTTTTATAATATATTCTATTGTTTTCTATTCTAAATTAGACCCTAAAAGCATTGCTAATAACATGCAAATTCGTCTATGCTTCCTAGCTTTAATGTTTTTAATGATAAGGTGAAGAAAACAACTAGTAGACAAATCTAGTTCTGACTAGACAAGTAAAAAGCATTTAAAATAAAAGTACTCTTGTGAACAGGTTCTTCCAATTGCCTATACAACTTACGTTCCAATTTGTGTAAAGTATATGCCTCTTGCGATTAACTCTTAAATAATATAATGGACAATATCTTTCATTACATCCCAGACATCATAGGATATCACACAAAAAACTTTTATTTAACACTCTCTCAAATAATATACGTCATTACAGAAAATAAGAATATTTCCAATTTAATAGTGTCCAAGATATCAAAGGATATCACAAAGAATAAAATAACATCGACTTAGCACTGTCTCAGACAACAAATGACACTTCATGTTATAAAAATATATCTGATTTAACGTGTCCGAGATAGCATAGGATATCACACAGAATAAAATAATTTCGATTTAGCTATATCCTAGACAACTTGTTAAATTATACTGAATAAAAAAATAAATATGAGTTAACTTTGCGCAGACAAAAGTCGCAAATTATTTCCCTATCACTTTACGTTTTAACTTCCTATAGCTTAAGGTACTTATTATTAGATGAACTTTTGCGCTGTTAATATGTTTTAATTGGTCTTTTTGAATAAATAATGTATGATACTATTTAATTTAATCGTTTGTATTTTGTTGTTAACATAAAGTTATATAATGGACGAAATGTGGTCTGTCAAACCAGGTATCCAAACCCGGTTTTCAGCGTTATAAGCCTTCAGATTTACTTATTTTGATCACCTTTTTAGTTTCATATAATAATTTAGTGACCACAATTGCTCGCGAAAACGTCTTTCGGGACGAAATTCTGCCTGTACATTTACAGACACACTTATCCTGCTTTAATCATGACAAGTTTAAGACATTATTCAGAAATTGTGTAGGCGAGTAATAAGAAGCTCATTCAGTAATGGGTTTTCTGTTTAACGAAAACACCATAACTAACGAGTTTTAAATTTGTTATAAGTATTTGATTCTCAGCCAATTCCTCAAAATATAATTCATACTCATGTTTAGAGATATTCAAATGTATGTCAAAAATATAAAACAGACGAAAGCCACACTTGTACAAGCCTAGTAAACTAATAACTGTAGTTTAAAAATATATAACAAACAGGATTTATAAATTCTGTATAAGTCTAGCCAAATAAAGGTACAGAGGGATTATAAGGAATGCTTCGCAGTTTAGCGCGACATATCATACAAACGGTATGAGAGGAAGGTGAAATTTCACAGAAGTGTTAAGGGTATCAGTTGGATTAAAATACCATAGTTGTCAAATGTTGCCATTAGGGGCGCCACTATGACTGCTTGTCTTAGTCAGGCCTGCCATACGGACTTATTTACATGTGCTGAAAAAACTTTGAGACATTAAAAGTGTGCCTCGATCTGAAAATGTTTGGGAAGCATTGCACTAACGGAGTCAATTTTGAACAATTGCTGGCCTGACTAAGACAAGCAGAAATTATTGTTATACTGTGTATCAAGGAGAAATTGAATCAAATTTGAAATTTTAAAACATTATTAAGTTGATAATAAATTTACATTACAAATAAAAATTAATACGTGTTTTATCTAGTTAACAAATAGGAGGATAGGCACCAACCTACATGAAAACAGTAGAGTTTATCACATTTCGATGCTGCTGCAGGGTAACCACATTGGTTGTGATCAATGTATAGTACCGAACAGCATTGAGCGTGCAGATTTAAAGCTTATATGTTAATGATCCTTGAAAAAGCTATGATCCAATCGCAAAGACAGCTGTGAAATTAAACCACACTGTCACTTTAGCATCATGGAGGTTTTGGGAAATGTTACATGTGGATTAGCTTTCGACCAGACAATTCTTTCAGCCGTGTGGACGTTATAATGTGATGGTCAATCCCACTATTCCTTGGTAAAAGAGTAACCCAAGAGTTCGTAGTGGGTGGTGATGACTAGCCACCTTCCCTCTAGTCTTTCTTTGCTAATATACGGACAGCTGACGCAGATATCTCTCGTGTAGCTTTGCGCGAAATTCAAAACAAACCAAAACCAAACCGCATTGAAGTTCTTGGCAAGACTGGAAGTTGATGGCCTGCCATTATCTTATGGACTGATGAGACACACTTTACTCTTTCTTTAGGATCAACAAGCACAACTGCACGAGCATGTTTGGTGGGATGGGGATTCGAACCCGTGACTCTCAGATTGCAAGTCAAGCGCCCTAACCACCAGCCCATACCGGGCCAACTTCAATGCGAAATCAATAAATCGGATTAACTCCACATTATTCAGTACTTAAACATCATACAGCTTGTAAGAAAATATTTGAACAATTCACCGAAGAGCCTTACGTACAGTTGAAATTGGTAAATTCAGACATCAAGCAACATAATATGTCTGCATCAGTAGGTGTCAGTAGTTTGACTATAAGTGGCTTATCACAAATGCAGCCTTCTCTTCAAATTATTTTATGAACTTGCACACAGCAACAAGATCCTCTGTAAATGTTATGTACTCTAAGGTGTTCCTAGAGAGTTGCTTCGGCATTATATCCTTTGGTTAACATTTCACTTCTCTTCACACTTGTCAGTTTCATGTTGCTTGAATGAGCTGTACCTCTTCCCTTGACAGGTATTTAAGGTTTACCCTAAGGCAGTAGGATATGGGTTGTCTCTCTTCACACGAATCATTAGTTTTTATTTTCCTTGTTTCGATCGTTTTAGTCATCCATACCGTCTGGCGCACTAAAAAACGGCCTCCGCCTACTCGAACTGAAACATCTAGACATCGCCTGGCCCACATCAACCCGCGGTAGGACCTGACTCCGAGTCAGGAGAGGCCGAGACCATAACATGGTACGTTTATTACAAAACTATACCAGAACAACTTACATAAAACATAAAATAAACAACATTACAATGCTAGAACATAACAAGAGCGAGGCTTTACACAATCGATTTTAACAATATGTTTTAATAAGAAAAGTAAATCCTGGTGTCCATAACAAGATCTTATTCCTCGCCTGGTCGTTGTCTGGCAGCCTGAAAAAAGAAGGCTTGGAAAGGCAAGATGCTCTATGGTAGTAGGTGGTTTTGTCCTGTGTTATAAAGTGAGGTTTATTTGTCTCAGAAAACGGATGTAGCGGCAAAATCTGAAAACTACGTTGATGATAAGGAATTTCGACCAGAAGGTTTCCTGTAGAATGAAACTGCGAGATTCGTAAGTCATTCTTTAATTGTTTGTATTTTGCTGGTTTTGTTCCGGTTGTGTAAGGTCGCTTAGTTGTTCGCATTGTCTCAAGTTGTTGTAATTGTAATATATATATGTCGACACATTGCCGTATTCTATGATGTGACTGATATAAACTTTCTAAATTAGCATCACGGGTTGGGCATTGCATCCCTTGGTATAACCTCCACTTTTGCGAAGTTGATTTATTATAAAGCTTACTTTCTTTAATTTTTTCAGAAAAGTGAGTGTTCCAGGTTAATTTGTGATTGAAATGTATTCCTAGGAATTTTATAGTTTTTGAAAAGTGGACGTGCGTGTTTCATATAGTTTGACTTCGTTTGTATTCGAGCATTCTTTGCAGACTTAAAATTACACGCCGGGTACAGCACCATTGCTTAACGTAGCTTAGGGATTTTTGTACCTTTGACGCATGATCTGCACTATTATCGACAGGCCCATTAATACCCATTGGAAATATGCGAAAGAAACGACTGTGGCGTCCCTGGTGACAACATGTGACAACTGTTGAATATGCATCCATATGATACCATTAACACTCGTGTGCAACGTCACCTTTCTTTCTCATGCCATTTGCGAGATATGGTACCCTGAATTACGAAACGTTCTTTATAATCACCTGAAATTTACAAAAAAAAAAAGACATCAATTTTACGTAACCTCAGTAACCTAATAAAAGTAATTACAAATATACAACAAGCAATATTTATAGGTTCTGTACAAGTCTAGTAAACTAGAGATAGATCACGATATAAAGAACATCAGTTTTATGTAAGCTTAATAAATTAATAAATATAGGTTACAACCTAAAACAGAAAATAGTTATCAATTATATTCTGTGTAAGCCTGGTAAAGTATTGTTTGTTTGTTTTTTGAAATTTCACGCAAAACTAGTCTAGAGCTATCTAGTTGAAAAGATCGATTAAATTCTGAAAAATTAGAGCTGTAGAATTCTACTTTTGTTAAATGTAAAAGTTTTTACAAACAAACCTATTAACTAATCAAGTTTTCTAGAATGTTTAAAAGTAAAATATTCAAATCGTTATCAATGTAATTTTATTAATAAAATAAAATACAGATTTTCAGTTAGAATATGCTTCATAGCATTAACTTATTTGTATTCAAATCTTCTCTAAAGAGATAAAAAAAAAGAATATTGCCAGCAATGTTAAAGGATTGAAACGTTAGTTACTACGAACAACACTAAAGGATTGAAACGTTAGCTACTACGAACAACACTAAAGGATTGAAACGTTAGCTACTGCCAACAACACTAAAGAATTGAAACGTTAGTTACTACGAACAACACTAAAGGATTGAAACGTTAGTTACTATGAACAAAACTAAAGAATTGAAACGTTAGCTACTACGAACAACACTAAAGGATTGAAACGTTAGCTACTGCCAACAACACTAAAGGATTGAAACGTTAGTTACTACGAACAACACTAAAGAATTGAAACGTTAGTTACTACGAACAACACTAAAGGATTGAAACGTTAGTTACTATGAACAAAACTAAAGGATTGAAACGTTAGCTACTGCTAACCAAAGTAAGATATTATTTTCATAGTAAAAGGAACAAAATAATTATGCGTAAAATTAGATATATCACTTAGACAGCAATTAGCAATCAACCATTCGAACTATAGCCATAACTCGGTAGTATAGATAGTTGCATAGTGCCTTACTATAGGTAGCTAATGTATTATAATACACTTAGCTCAGTTGATGAGATTACTGACCACTGGTTCTTGGTTAACCTAATGATGATATTTCTTAAGGTAACACAGACAGAATTGGAACACAACTAGAAAAATAAAAGTTTGACTTTGTTACACTTAAGTTGGCATCAGCTATAAAACACATAACTTTGACTTTGCTGTGCTTGAACTGACACTCAGCTATAAATTACACAACTTTGACTTTGTTACACTTAAGTTGGCACTCAACTATAAATCACACAATTTTGACTTTATTATGCTTGAATTGGCACTCAGCTATAAAACATACGACTCTGACCTTGTTAAACTTGAGGACAAATGTTTTTAGTAGGTGGGGAAGATAGTGCAAGCAGTTAAAATGTTTAGTACTCAGTCAGTTATCTAGCGTTATAGGAATATGCATATTTTTTCATCCAATAGAACGGGGTTTTAGTTCCGAAGGGATACTGTTGATGACATTTTCAGAGGTATTACAGACAACTAGATGGTCGCTTTCAAATTGTTTGGTTCGAGAACAGCTCTTTAAAGCAAAAGGGGAGGAGTGTGGTTGAGAAAAGGTTTGAGTAACTATGGAAGTGCTTCACTAATAGCTCATTTGACAAGAGTGCTCGTTTTTGTTCATCTCTTGAGAGAAATAATCAGTTGCAGTGAGTTGCACATTGAATAACGTCAAACTAGTTAAAAAATAAATTTGATATTGTGCAGTAAAATTGATGCCCAAGCAAGAAAACACATCTTTCTTACGTAATTTTCAACTGGTGAAACATAAGTATTTGGAATTACAAATACCTTAAATAATAAATGTATTGAGAAAATTCCAGATTATGTGATAATATTTGTTTAATTCTGTTGAAAACACTCTTAATAAATTATTAAAAAAAGGAAAAAACAAATATGCGTATATTTAGTACTATAAAAATCAAATAAGTAACAAACGTTTTAAGAACACAAATGTTAAAAAAATAAATACAAAACAATTTTAAAATACTGTTATGAATTTTTTCGATCTTCTGTATGTTACTTCTAATAACAAAAATATTGTGTTTTATTCATGGACTTATTCATACACAATGTTACTGAAAAGGATTAATCGTATTGAAAGTGGGTAAAACAGGGGTTCTTAATATATGAACACATGCTTTATGGAAGTTTGGTCGTACTCAACAATTTAGGTTCAAAGAGCTTTAACGGCATACCAGTGATACTCCTATTGTTGGGGATTCCTATGCATGGTGTAGCAGCTGGTTGAATTTAATTGAAAAAAGTGCATTACTTTGAAAAGCAGCTTGAATGTGCAGCGTGGCGTGTGATCTTCATCTGATATTCATGAAAAGTCATCTCTCTCACGTTTCTTCTTCGGTAAACGTTGGTATCTTCTAAAAACAACTTCGCTAAAGTAGGAGGTTCGATAGTGAAAAGAAGTGAAGTATATGATGTCTACTGAATACGTAATCCGAACAAAACAAAACTATCTTACACGTAATGAGTTCAATAAGAGTCAACTGATAATGTTGAAGTTTTTGAACTTATTGAGCCTTAAAAGTAGAGAAGATGAATTATGTAATCCATTCAAAGGACTTAGTGAACTATCAGTAAGAGAAATGTAACAATCCCAGTTGCTTTCGTTTGTTTAAAAGATCATTCCAAAGCGGTTCGGTAACGTTACATACAATGACTGCTTTAGTAAGGAACACAAACTCAAATGGCTAAATTCTTTTTCACGCACACTTGTATAGAAATCTAAAAATTGAAAAAGAGTAAAAACTGCTTTTCAAAGATTTTCGTGACCAAATATTTCACGTTCTTTATAAGATTACTTAAATAATGTAGACATTTCTTGTTTGAGTTGCAATCTTCTAAGAGATTGAAAAAAAGAAAATCTTTTTCAGAAGCTTCATAAAGCTCTGAAACATCAGCATAGCAGGTGCAACTGTAGAAAGAAAAGCTGGTTTGTTTGATCTGATTAAATTACACTAAGAGCTTCTACATAAGGACAGCTACCACTAGGAAGCAATAACCGTGACATATAACCATTTCGTTTCCCATTACGAGTGTTAGAAAATCAGAGGAAAAAACACATTCTTAAGGATCATCGTCAACCAGTCTGATAATATTATGCTCCTTCATGCTTTCCCATACATTTGCTGTTACAGAAATGAGGTTAAACTGTTGTCTTTACCACATATTCAATGTGCAGGAACAAGACCAAAATATTGCCTTTACCATGCCCTAATTGTGGCAGAAACAAGATCCAAATGCTGTCTTTACCATACATTCATTGTGGCAGAAACAAGACCAAACTATTATATTGACCATACACTCAGTTTTGCAGAAACAAGGCCCAAATGTTACATTTACCATATATTTACTGTTGCAAAAATAAGATCAAACTATTGTCCTTACCATGCATTCACTGTAGCAGAAGTAAGATAAAACTATTGTTTTTAACATATATTTATTGTCTGTTGCCTTTATCTTACATTTACTGTTGCAGAAACAAGATCCCGATATTGTCTTTACCACATATTTACTGTGGCAGAAACAAGATAAGATTATTGTCTTTAACATGTATTTGTTGTCTGTTGTCTATATCATATACCCACTATTGCAGAAACAAAACCAAAATGTTGCCTTTATAATAGATTCACTGTGGCAGAAACAAGACCAACATGTTGTCTTTACAGTATAGTTACTGACATAAAAACAAGACCGAACTATTGTCTTTACTATAAATTCGCTGTTGCAGAAATAAAACTGAAATGTTCTATTTACTATTCAATCACCAAGACAGAAACAAGACCAAAATGTTCTAGAGAAGGTCAGATGTGAACAAAAGTTAATTTCTGTCGCTAAAGATTTGATGAAAACGATCTATAGCTTCCATCCCTTCATCTTTAAAATATTACTTAAATATTTTTTCAGTTAATATATATAAAAACGAAGCTCGATGGAAAGTTAGTTTAGATTGAAATGTTTTTATTGCACTTCATTTTAGAAAATCATTATGCGCCTTTAATATGAAAATATGCGCATATATGAATGTTACTGATATACAACCATCAGAAGAGAAGAGACTAATTACTGTTTATATGTAAAAAACTACTTGAGTTCTAAAAGACAGAAGTAGTGGTATTTAAAAATGTCTATAGACTATCAAGTGTATAAAGTGTTTCAAAACATTAGAAACTGTAGTGATTATTGCATTGGCCCGATTATAGGGCGATCTCGAATATAAGGTGGCCTCTATTTTCAGAAACCACGGGAAAGAAAAAATTGAGTGTCATAACGGGGTTTTATTAGGTCCCCAAAATCAATACTATAACTGAACAGCATGCAGGTGGATTAGTTGCAAGAACTAGCGATGACCTTGAGCGAACATCTGGCGCGCATGCGTAGATGAATGCTATCTGGACATTAAGAAATGCGACAGGCTAGAGTAGGGAGAAAGGGGCCTGTGGTCAGCCGCGATTATAAGGCGACTTTGAATTTTACAGCTTAATTATTAATCAAAAACATCGCCATATAATCGGGCCAACACGATATATTTTGTTTCAGTAAGTGTTAAAAACAAAAACTATAGCATATAATCCAGCTCTTTCTATAAAATATGATATTTTAGTTAAAAAAATGTTACTGGAATTAGAAAAAGAAGGAGTAGCCATCACATTCATAATAAAAACAGAAGATAACTACTTTGAATGTGAAATTAACATTAGAAAAATTGCTCATTTTCTCTCAAAGATCTCTAATTAAATTAAGAATTTTTCACACAGTTGTTGCTGTTTTATCAGAATGCAACAGAGAGAAGAAAAAATAACTCAAGACATCTAAACAAAATAAATAATGTGATTGTCTAGAGAATTGCGTGAACTACTATAAAACGAATGTTACGTGTAAACAACAACAACGTGGTTCTCAGGCGAACTGCGTAAATAGGGTAATACGATCAAACTTGTAAAAATGTGTTTTCAAGAGTTTGTTTGTTTATTTTGAATTTCGCGCATAGCTACACAAGAGCTATCTGCGCTAGCCGTCCCTAATTTAGCAGTGTAAGACTAAAGGGAAGGCAGCTAGTCATCACCACCCACCGCCAACTCTTGGGTTACTCTTTTACCAACGAATAGTAGGATTGATCGTCACATTATAACGCCCCCACGGCTGAAAGGGCGAACATATTTGGTGTGACGGAGATTCAAACCCGTGAGCCTCAGATTGCGAGTTCGAGCGTCTTAACCACCTGGCCATGCCGGGCCGTTTTCACTAGAACTGCAGGAACAGGATAAAACATCCAAACTTGCAAACAAATAAACGAAACAACGCATTTCTCAGGAGAACAAATAAATAAATAAATAGAAAAATGCAAAGGTAATAAATAAAATACATTAGACTTTTGGAGATAAATTACCTTAAATAACTATGGTTTTATTTTATTTCTTTGGCAATATTTCGAGCAAACGCTCTTTTTTCAAGCTAAAAATAAGTCTGTTGGTCAATGACAAACTATTGGGACCAGTTCCTTCAGGAGAACTGCATGGGCTACGATAAAAATTATCAACAACACATTTACAGGAAAAATGAGGGAACTAATATAAATTATCAAAACTCGTAAAAAACATGAATAACGCGGTTCTCCGGAGAACTGCGTGAACTAGGATAAAAAAATCAAAATTCGTAAATAAACAAACAACATGGTTCTCAGAAGAGCTGCCTGAACTACAATAAAACATTCAAACTTTTAAACAACGTAAAAACGTGGTTCTCAGGCAAACTGTGTGAACAAGGATAAACAATGAATCTTGTAAACAACATAAAAAACGTGATTCTCAAGAGAATTGTGTTAACTAGGATAAAACGATCAATTTATAGATGTAATGGATACAATGGGTTTCCTGGGATAACCAAGTATAGAGTGATAGAAGTTTAATATCTAGCTATAAATAATAGAATGGGTTGTTTAGGGATAGCTACATACAGTGTGATAAAATATTTAATATTTAAACATAAAGAATGGAGTGCGTTTATTGGGGAACTACATGTAAAAAAACGTTTAATATCTAGATATAAAGAATATAATATATTTTTGAAGGAAAATACGTGTATGGTGAGATAAAGTTTAATAGGTGTACCTGGAGAGAATTCTATGAAATATGATAAAGAAATAAATGGAAAAAAATAAAGGGTTTAGATTGTTGTTTTGACATAACGTTATTGGCAGAACAAAACGACACGTTTAGGCAAAAAAAAAAAAACAAAGAAAGAAACGAGAACGACTGAATTGATGGAATTTAGTTAACAAACTATGTTTTAAAATGTAAACCTCTTCGTTTGTTTGTTTGTTTTTGAATTTCGCGCAAAGCTACACGAGGGCTATCTGCGCTAGCCGTCCCTAATTTAGCAGTGTAAGACTAGAGGGAAGGCAGCTAGTCATCACCACCCACCGCCAACTCTTGGGCTACTCTTTTACCAACGAATAGTGGGGTTGACCGTCACATTATAACGTTCCCACGGCTGAAAGGGCGAGCATGTTTGGTGTGACGGGGATTCGAACCCGCGACCCGCAGATTGCGAGTCGAGTGCCCTAACCACCTGGCCATGTCGGGCCAAACCTCTTCGTATGGGGATAGACTATCATGCTACGGGGTTAGTAAACCATGTAATACATCATATTACGGTAATAGTAAGTTATTTAATCTATCATACTAGTGTCTTTGTAAATCCTTTGATCAATTATACTATGGTCTTAGTGAAACCTTTAAACAATCACACTGCAGTCTTAATAAGTCCTGCAATATATCATACCACAGTCCTAGTAAGTTCTTCAGTCTATTATATTACGCTCTTAGTACGTTCTTTAAATTACTGTACAACATTTTATCTATCATTCTATCATTGTACAGTTAATAAGTCCTTTAATCTATCATGTTTAAATTTAACATACCTTTCCTACTATGAACATTACTCTAACAAATCGCTTAATAACAAACATTTTAAGTAATAACAATGGTAAACAAAAATGTTACTTTATCTGATTCTCCTAGCCTGAAGATCTGTAATTAATTAGGTTTTATTTTGTTAAATATGTTTCCCAATGAACAAAGAAACATTAGTAGTGTAAAGTTTTCTGCTGAGAAAAACTGGTGTTATACAAGGAAGAAATGCAATTTCTCCATTCTCAATAAAATAGACTTGTGTAAATACCATACACATCTGTCAATAATAGCGACTTATAACAATAATATACACATGTGTCAATAATGTACACTTCTGTCAATAAGTCAAACATATGTCATAACAAAGGAACGTCTCAATAAAAGAGGCATTTGTGAAGTTACATAAGTTGAAGGACCAGCAAAGCGAATAAGATTTATTTTTAAAAAATCTGTGTAGAGCCAAAATTGTTCTTTGCTGAAGCTAGATTGGTAACACCGTAACACTGAGACAGATCGTGAATAAAAATACTATCAATAACATGCCATCTTCGAATGTGTTTCCTGCGATAAGAATCTTATAGGAACAATAGATCTACCGAGGAAGTAAAGAAACGTTTCTCAGACGTTTATGGATGTAGACCCGAATGTTTACCAAGAAACATGTCTTTAATCTCACATTAAGATCTCTATAATCTACTATAAATGCTACATATTTGTAAACAATTTTAACTTTAAACGTCCGAAAAATGTATGATTTATGTATTCCTTTCCCTAATGCAATAAAGTGGTGTTGAAAACAAACAAACTTGAAACTAATTCTTTGATGAAATTGGAAAATATCATCAACTAATGTTAAAAAACATACCACTGATCTGTTGTTTGTCAGCCTTTCTGGTAAAAATATTAAGTTGAAGATAATGACAAATATTTGATCTCCATTGAAAATTTATCCATAATAATGATTTAATTCTACATCTTCCAAGGCTAGATCGATCATACGCTGAATCAGCCAAAAATATAAATTCTGTGAAGATATATAGAAATTCTCTTTGCTCGCATCAATACAGAGTGAACAATTGAACATCACGTCCTATAGATGCTCCTTCAAAAACTGAAGTTTTATCATCTTTGGCTTTGTCAAAGCGCATTCTTTTTCAGAAGGGTCTCTTAAGTAAAATCTCAGTAAAATCCAAAGAGAAAGTAAGAAGACATCATATATAAGGCTTAAAATAGACCAATATTTGGAAGGATACCAAAAAGCCATAACTTCACTAGCATCTTCGCTATATAACTCTTCAATAAGAATTACTAAAACTGAATCTCTCAGTTGTGGGGATTTTGAAGTCGGGTTGAGGTATAAGCTTAAATCACAAACTACAAAAAGTGCTCACGAGGAAACGTGACATCCTTTATATAGTACAAGAAGCCCTAGGGAAAGCAGTCTCATTTTGTCTGATTATATATAATCAATAGCAGTATTATTTAAGTTTCAAATAATGATATGCATGCTATAAATGTAGGAGTTGCCCTAATATAAAATACACAAGATAAAGCTATTGGAATAAAACAAAATAAAATTAATAATTCAGAATTACAAAGTGTTTTTTTTTCTTACTGGTCAGACTTTTTTTCGATAAATACAATTTCATAAAATATATATAAAACAAATGTTTAAAAGATAGCTGTATATTTATCTTTCTGTTTTCAAGTGAGATGAGCCAGCTTTGAAATAATGTCATTATTTTAAATCGACTACAGTTTGCTTTGTAAATATGTACACATGATACAGGAATAAAGAAGTTTTCAACAATTCTTTAAGAAAAGTTTCAAAACGTCAAAAGATCCAGCTCAGATCTATCGTGTATCTGTAATGTATCTGAATAAACTCTGAACCGTTTTTCATGTCGTTGAGAAGCACCTGAGATAACAATAAACTTACAGAACTATAACTTATAGTCTAAAGAGAACCAAAGATAAAACATATATACATGTAAGAACTTAAAAAATATCTACAACAGGATGGATACGCTAACGATTAAAGTGTTTGCTTTGGATCAATTAAAGTTATGAATATAAGACTCTGTAAAATAGCCACAACAAAAAGGATGAACTAACGATTAACTTGTTTATTATTGATCACACCAAGTTTATAAACGTGAGACTATGAAATTATCACAATATTAAAGATACACTAACAATCAAAGCGTTTATTCTAGGTCACCCAAGGCTATAAACTGATGGCATGCTAAAAGATTTTCTTGTTTAGGGATTGTTTGAGGTAACAAAAGACATAAGAATATCCTTTTGCTTATAGCTATTTTTAAGTTACTCAAGGAGGGTACTTGATGTAACACTCTACAGTTCTGGATCAAGTTCATGTTGAGGTAATAAATTATTCAGTTTTAACGAGTAACTCAAAACTCTTTCATTATTTATGTCATATTTGCAGAACTAGTACACGAGTGCAGTTAGAGATTACTGGTCAACGCGTTATTTCTTGTAAAAATACTTAAACGGAACGGAGAGTCATCATAAAAGAAATCCTAACGTTGTAAATCCGAAGACTTACCGCTGTCCCACCGGAGGACATCTATTGGAAACTATTTTACTCTCTTTGTTAATGTAAGCCCTAACAAGCGTTATTTAAATGCAATATTTAAAACTGGTAATTGTTTTGAAAAGAAAAGTGAAAGTTCATATTATAAGCATCATTTTGTGTCTGTGAAAAAGCTACTGGACAAAAAAATTGTTTTTCTAAAAAAAATTGAATTGCTGTTCTTATGTGGGCAAAAGGCTCTCTTGTCATGCTGTTTAGTATGCTGTATGATAAAACGACACCAAATCATAAGAAAAGTCGGATTTCTGTCGTGCTTGTGTCAGAATAACATTTAAAGGTAACAGGCACAATAATTAAAATGTTCTTGAAGCCAATGTAGTTATGTCTGTTCGCGAAACTGAAAGGGGAGATTGTTTTGCATTTAATCATGTTTTGTAACGAAAATACAAGTTAATTAGTATTTAGGTTTAGCTAACGTGTTGTTGTTTTGTTATTTTTTTACAATACAATAAATGACAGCGTTTATTTAAACTCAAAAGACACTTTGTCATTAAACAATGTTATATCAAATTATTTGGTTTTCAAAATTTAGATTAAAGAGTATATATATTTTTTTCGATATGGAAGAAGGGACAACCTACCTATTTCACTAGGGGATCTATATTTTTTTTTCGATATGGAAGAAGGGACAACCTACCTATTTCACTAGGTGATATTCAGGAAGCATATGGGCTCAAACTATTGACACGAGATCCAAACGAGAACACATTCAAATCAGGGGTTCGATTCTACCTTGGTGGACACAGCAGATAGCCCGATGTCGCTTTGCTATAAGAAAACACACACACACACATATTCCAATATACCACAAGAAGCTGGACTATCGCTAGTTTTGTTATAGGAGTGAGATTGATTCGAGAAAGCATGGTGGTTAAAGTACCTGATGAAGTCAAAACATGAAAGATATGTCAAGTTAACACAAGTTCTGTTAAAAGGAAGAATCGACAGGGGAGTATGTTGGTTAAAAAGTCTGATGACATAAAGACAAAGAGAATGGTTACATTTTATG
>NW_013665738.1:771818-792518 GCF_000517525.1 Limulus polyphemus
TTTATGAAATAAATAACTTATCAAACATGCTTTAAATATTTCATATAAAACTTCACCAATAAGAAATAAACAGCAACTGAAATGCCTTTTATAATCTCCTTATGTTGGTCAGTTTCTCGGCGTGTTGAATCAAAAATACGAGTACCGTTCACACCTTTACGAACTTACAATCATTAGTTTAAACTGAATATAATTTGGGAAACCTCATAGTTATCATCGTGTTGGGCAGTAATCCCAATAATATGTTACGAGGTTCTGGCGCCTTAAAAGTTAGGTCTAGCCTATACATTGCATACACAGTTAAATCAGTTCTCTCAAAATACGGACAGTGGTGTTGTTTCAACATTGATCATATCTTATTTGGTGTCGCAAGTTCATTGAACTTACCCATTTTTGGTGTTAACTGTATATAGATTATAGCTCCTTTCACTCGCGGTTCAAGATATCTTAGTGCTTATCCTGTCCTGACTGTGAATCTGAGGATTCATAGGGCGTGACCCGTTGCCGCATAAACTTGTTCCACAATTTGGGACCGTGGGCATGCTTTAAAAGAGTGGTGGCCAAATCACATTAATCGGTTAGACTCTAGTGTACCAGTTTCAAGGTATGGAGGGTTATGCGTATATAGCTCTTATGTATATTTGAGCGAAATTCGGAAACAAATAAACCACTCCCCTCGCTTTGAAGATAACTGAACTTTATAATATATGTCTATAAAACCAAGAGTATCCTAAAGACAGAACTTATCTGATTAATCTCTGGCCTCGGTTTACGTATGAGAAATCTTTGTTCTATACAAAGACTCTGTTCATCATTGGTCCTTTTTTAATATCTTAAATCAATTCGAGTAGAAGAGTACGTCACACTTACCTAGGGCAAGTTCCAGTACACTTGATCTATTCGAAGACCTTAAATGTGCATGTTCCTTCATACGAGTTAACAGTATACTTATAGTTGAACTGATATAACCATGCTGACAGCAAGGACATATAAATATATACATAGTATTTGTTAATTTAAGTGAAGGATTGCGATCTTTAAATCTAAAAAATTACTGTAAGCAGCGGTCAGTTTTAAACATACATCGAAACTGTATTTGAAGATATACTCTACGAAATACGGTTCGTAAATGATTTTTTACACAGAGAAATTATTTACTGACTTATGACAAAGTTATAACTAACGGGTATTTGGTAACTTCTTACGTAGATAGTTTAACAAATTTTGATTCCCAGTTTCTCTTCACAGATTCTTACGAATTCCATTTCTTTAACATTTTTGCCTTAATGTTATTCTTAAAAGAAGCACTAGGTTATTCCACATAGAAATGTATTTTATTTTTGAGTGCTTTTAAGTAAACGTTTGGTTTCAGTTATTGTTTTTACATCGATTGTTCAAAACTTAGAAGAAATAACTTTACGCCAATGTGATTACCCTTAACAACGTCTAAGAAGGGTATCGCGTGAAGCGAAACAGTTCAGACAATACCGTGAAAACAGGTGTTAAAAGAATACTTTCATGCACCATTAAGAACGAGATTCTCAGTGATAAATAAATCAGATTGTAGACAAGAGGTTCAAATAGTAGACATTGGATTAGAAACAAGTTATCTAAGGCTTTGTCGACACATATTTAGATAAAAATAAAAAAAAATCTACTGGATTAAATACAACTGACCATTTACTATCTACGACGTAGGAAAGAATAGTTTTACCGGGTTAAAGAGGCACGTGGTTTCGAAGAAGGTGGGAGATTGGTAGAAAACTTAATTATATTATCTTCTTTCTAACTATTTTTATTTTGGAAATATAAAGAGATTAGTAGATCTGAACAATTTTGCGTTAACATAAAAGCTTTAAAAATCGATTACCTTCCTGATGAGTGAATTTTAGACAGTTACAATTTAGCTACAGAGCTCTATAACAACACTGTATTAAAACAAACATTATTCTAATACCACATTATTTAAACAGTATCATTGCAATAGCACTTATTTAAACAAAGTCATTGCAATACTAAATCACTAACTATAAAAAGCTTATTCCCTCTGTTGAGAACGCTTTCACGCTCCTTTTTCAGTAATGCTCAATAATATGCATCGTCGCTTAGCAACAAAACTATCACCTGATTGTTCTTAGGCCAACTATGGTGTTTATGTTGAATGATCAATATTCATGTTAATTTATTAGAAAGGTTTTTTATTCTTTATTTTTTTATAACTTCAGTGATATAACAGCAAATTAATTCAATTCAGAAGTTTTGTGACATTGAGTTGTTGCCAAAAGCAAAATAAAAGTAGTGTTTCAACAAAGCCTTACATTATGGTTATGATTAAATTAGACTACAAATAGTCATACTATTACTAGCGTTATATAAGTGGTGAATAAATGCTAATTAATAAAAATTATTTTAGTATTTTAACTCATATATTACTTACTTGGCCTTAAACATAATGCAAAATCAAGGTTTATTTCTACCAAATATGCTGTATTCTTTGTAAAGTCGAAAGAGTTAAAAATTTGTGTCGGAATGTTCGCACTATGTTTTCTAATTTCTGACCTATAATACAGTGAAAAGGCTCAAGAAGGCTATTTAAGTCTCTTTTCAGTGTGTACACGTACTTTTATTCACGATAACATTTCATCTTTCTGCCTAGCTTTTAATAAAAATGTGGTGATTACAAACTTACTTCGAGACTGATGAAATAAATGAAGACTAGGTGCATTTTGGAAGTACAGACAAATTTGTTTTAGTTAAATTATATAATTTTCATTTGATTTTCGTCATTTTTGACGGGCTTATATACTTGTGATTTATATAATGTCCTTGTAATAACAGATTATTTAAATAATGTTCTTGAAATAACACATTTTTTAAACAAAGCCATTGTAATAACACATTTTTTTAAAAACAAAATCATTATTATAATACATTTTTTAAACAATTTGTTTGTAATCATACATTATTTAAACATTTTAATTATAATAATGGCCAAATCATATTTATCTTTTCACACCAGCTGTACTCATCGTTTTCTCTGGAAAAGAGCCTTTAAAGATTTCAAGATGAAAAAAGAAACAATAATTATTATGGTGTGTACGCCTTTTACAAGCCGGCGAAGAGTGATTACAGACTTAATTATCATGAGGCAATGGATATAACAAATATAGCGTGGTTAAAATACTATTATTATACACTCTTCTAATTTTTGGAAACCTTCAGGGGACTAGATTAAGAATGTTGTGTTTAAAAATGTAATAGGCCTAATACTTACGTCTCATGATAATTAACCTTGAAAAAAAGAAACAATACATGATTTTTGTTATCGCACGAATGTTACTGTATTTAGATGTCGATGAATAAAAAATATTCATTCTTGAATGTAAAACGTTCAACTATGTCTAAAAAAAATATAGTTTCGATTTTAAAAAGTACCGTAAACATATTTGTTTAATATGATGTTTATTAAGAATATTGGTTGTCCTTAGCTGTCAGAAAAGCGGTTCTGTCACATTAAATAATTACCTTACGTGTTCATATGCAGAAACACTATCTTGACTAAACAGATATGAGGATTTGTAACAATTCGGACAAAGAGTATCACTGTGTTAATGGCTTACTTAACTTTTAAAGAATCGTGTAATTTTCTAACGTATTTTATCATATACATGTATATTACATCTGAATATACAGTATTATGTTAAAGAAGTTAGCCGCATGAGGTTCTCAGAACGAAACAAAAAACACATATTATAGAAAGACTGAAAACATAACGCCCAATGAAGGTCATACCTCTGTAAGATTGTATATCATATGAAAAACCATTGCTGTAAGAAAACTTTTTTTACATAAAATAATTGCTGTTAAATTTTTTCTCCAGAGACGTTTATTGTTCATATCATTTATAACTAGAAACTTATTTTAAATTATTTTTAAGTGGAACATTTATTGTAAACTCAATTTGTACCTCGGCCAATTTTATTATTATTATTTATGAAATTATTTGTTTATTCTCAATGAAAAGATAACTTTTACATTCTCGAACACACACACACAATCGCTACTCTAACTTTTCACAAAACTGGATAAACTAAAGGTGAAAGTTTCTCAAAGACATATTCCTACTTGGTGAACTTTATGACCCTGCAAGTTATTAATTGTGATAGTAAAGACAGTGAATTTTATTATGTATTTCGGGGTCTTCTCTTTGGACTGTCTTCCTGGTTTGCGCTTTGTCAGCCTGCTGAGCTGAATAAGCGTGCTTTAATTTGGGCATTTTCAACATTGAAATGTGCTGCGGGTAAAACATGCGGGTTATTATATAGTTTTAGCCGAAGGTTCCGGTTCGACAAAATTTGTTGATGTTGCATCAGTTTGTCTCCATGACAACCAAGCAAACGTAATGAGGAATTTCAGCCAATGATTCAGATTTTTTGTGCGCCATCAATACCAAGCGTGGGCGCGCCTATACCCGATTTGATTTTATTATTAATCACGATCTTTACCAAATTACCCTCAAATCTAATTATATGTCGAAAGTAGCGCATCGTCCGTTTTATATATATATGGCTGGAATAATTTTAGAAATACAAACTTGTTTGTCGCAGTAGAAAGCGCTATCGTTTTGTACAAGTTGCGTGTCAATCGGTACGCAACGGCCGAGATATCGGAGTGACAGACGGACGGCTTTTCGTCTTTATATAGTAGAGGTGTGAGTTAACAATTTCTAAGTTTGAAATTTATTCCTCATTGCTCTACTTTTTCATCCCTATAGTTGAAAAATTTTATTACACTTTAAAATTCATTTTTAAGAGACTTCTACAAGTCACAATACAGGTGTGTCATAATAATACAGGCATGCATTTAAAATACTTATGTGTAATAATAATAATACAAATTCGGACTTCATCGCCCCCCAGTGGCACAGCGGTATGTCTGCGGACTTACAACGCTAGAAATCAGGTTTAGATACCCGTGGTGGGCAGCGCACAGATAGCCCATTGTGTAGCTTTGTGCCTAACTTCAAAACAAAATAATTGGACTTCATGTAAAAGCACAATTTCCTTGCTTTGCCAGTGTTCTTCACTACTAAATATTCAGAATTCTGGTAGTTACCATAAGACAAATCTAGTTTTAAAACCTCTGTTTCGGTGATTACCATAAGTTTGTTTCTTTCAGATATGCGCTCATAGATACAGAAAGAATATTTGCATAGCTGTCCCTAATATTGAATTGATAGGCCAGAGGAACGACATCTACTCAGCAGCAATCACAAACAAATTTTTTGCAAGGAGTAAGTATTTTCCGCATTACCAGAAATTAGTGTTTTAAAAATTAACTGACTAATTAATTAAAAATCAATAGAAAATAAAATCAAATTATAAAAATTAAAGACTGAAAATAGTGTTTGAAAACAAAATTAATAAACAGCTGTCCTTGCTAAATAATTAACTCTCAGCTATTATTTATTGTCTGTACTTTCTTAAAATGTTCGTTTTTTTCTTATTACTATTAAAAGTAAATTACTCTTCTAACCGAAGATGCTATTAAATATTTTAATTCGCAAATTCATTCGTTCATGAGAAATTAATTCGAATTGTTTATAAACGCTTCATGATATGGAGAAAATTAATCAAGACAGATATATATATTGTTTGTGTTTAAGAACTTACATTTTACTCTAAATAAAAACCAAAAATCCGCTATTACTAAAAGGACAGCATTACAGACGACGTGTCTCGATAAATTCAATTGCAATGTAGCTAGCTAGAAGTCTATTACCGATACATTAACCCCCACAATGAAGTAAAGCTGAGAAAACACCATTTCCTGACTAAACAAAACATTCTAAGGAAAATATTCATTATTAGATAATAAAACGCCAGAACATCGGCGTATCATTAATACATGAGAGCTAACTTATAGTCATTTGTTTGATAGCGTAAGTTTAATTTCCAATAACTCCACTTCCATTTATTCTTATGCCTTACGATATCAACCATAATACAAGACACTGCATTACAGAAGCCGTTAGAACAAATCAAAGATCGTTGATTCAGAGTTACATGTATTAAAATATAAAACGATGTCTTCATCAATCTGCAGCGTACTTTATTACTTTCATCTATCGAGCAGTTAAAATGTCTACATCAACTTACGAATCTTCAGTGCACATTATAACTGCTCGATAGACGAAAGTAATAAAGTACACTGAAGATTCGTAAGTTGATGTAGACATTATAACTGCTCGATAGAGGAAAGTAATAAAGTCTACATCAACTTAGTAATCCTCAGTGTACTTTATTACTTTCCTCTATCGAGCAGTTATAATGTCTACATCAACTTACGAATCTTCAGTGTCCTCTATTATCTTCATCTATCGGACAGTTAACGATACCTGCATGAACTCATTAACATAAACATGTGCGTCACTTTTCTTGCGTAATGTAAACGGTTGTGTTCACCTTCTTTGTGTTTAGCACAACTGTTGTATCGCTTTTTTGTATTATTTAAGCGGTTTTTAATACTTTCATTGTATTCATAAGATATGTTGTGTTGCCTTCCTTGCATTACCTGAATGGTTGTGTCCACTTTTGTTAGTTGTATTAACCTAAACACCTGTATCGAAGTTTTAAAATTTCTGGAGTAAAGTTTGAGCGTTTTTTTTTTTCTCCAGCTTCCTTAATTAACCAGTTGGTTGCTGTTTGGATATAAAATTATTACTTCGTGATTTCTACGTGAAAATATAAGAAATAGACGTAAAAAAAACTTGATTTTTTTAATTAGTTAAGAATTACTATTCCCTTTATTATTATTTGTTGGATATAAAAAGTTACAAAAATATTTCCGAACGTAAATACTGTTAGTTTCACGTCTTGTATCATGTGTGCGTAACTTTATGTGAGCGGTCTAGTTGTTACAGGCTGAAATGGAAACTGGAAATAGTTCATACATTAGTAAAAAAAATAACTGATTACAAAACTAAAAGAAAACAAAACATAAGACAGTTGGAAGTCTTGAAAAGTTAATTATACTGTTCAAATGTAAACTCAAATAGTGAAAATAATGAAAATATAATGATATTGTTAGAAAATAACTGAATAAAAAATAATGACTACAGAGAATTTTTAATCATCTTCTTTCTTGCATTAATACAAATTAGGAAATAATGATTTGTTTTGATCTTTATATCGTTAACATAGCTCAACAAAATGGCAAAAACATATATATATGTATGAATAATTACTTTAGGAAAACATAGATTTCTTTGCATTGTTTCAGATTTTTGAGCAAAGCTGCACAAGCACTATCTACACAAGCTGTTCTAATTGTCAAATATTAGACTAGGGAGAAACAAAAACTAGTCAACAACATCCACCAATAACTCTTAGGACACTATAATTGAATATTGGGATTTGACCATGACTCTTTTAACGCCCCCTCCGCTCCAAAGTGTGGTAGGCGAAAGCTTCTTAGCAACGGGATGCGAGTTATTCAATATGCATTCACAATACGGCATGATCCGTTTAACATGCATAACATATTCCATGTAATACAATAGGCATACTGTTTTTCCAGTTGCTCATAAAATTTCTATGTACAATATTTACATATAATTAATGACACAAAGTCGTTTCTTATTGATATTTTGAACTCATGAAATGTGTTCTTCAATTTTCTAAAGGTGAGAGTAAGAGAAATCGTAAGGCGCTTTACGTTTATCACAAAAAACAGAACAAAAAATACAGGAAGGTAAGAAAGTGTTTCGTATTTGGTTTGGCTGTCTTGATTCTACTCGTTTCTGGGTCGCAAAGTTTCCATGTTAGTTTGGCTACCTTGATTCTGCTTGTTTCTAGGTCAAAAAGTTTCCATGTTAGTTTGGCTACTTTGATTCTACTCGTTTCTGGGTCGCAAAGTTTCCATGTTAGTTTAGCTACCTTGATTCTACTTGTTTTTAGGTCAAAAAGTTTCCATGTTAGTTTGGCTACCGTCATTTTACTCGTTTCTGGGTCACAAAGTTTCCATGTTAGTTTGGCTACTTTTATTCTACTCGTTTCTGGGTCGCAAAGTTTCCATGCTAGTTTGGCTACCTTCATTCTACTTTTTTTCTGGGTCACAAAGTTTCCATGTTAGCTTGGCTACCTTAATTCTACTCGTTTCTGGGTCACAAAATTTCCATGTTAGTTTGGCTACCGTCATTTTACTCGTTTCTGGGTCACAAAGTTTCCATGTTAGTTTGGCTACTTTTATTCTACTCGTTTCTGGGTCGCAAAGTTTTCATGCTAGTTTGGCTACTTTGATTCTACTTGTTTCTAGGTCAAAAAGTTTCCATGTTAGTTTGGCTACCGTCATTCTACTCGTTTCTGAGTCACAACGTTTCCATGTTAGTTTGGCTACCGTCATTCTACTCGTTTCTGAGTCACAACGTTTCCATGTTAGTTTGGCTACCTTGATTCTACTTTTTTCTGGGTCACAAAGTTTCCATGTTAGCTTGGCTACCTTAATTCTACTCGTTTCTGGGTCACAAAATTTCCATGTTAGTGAATGAATAAAACCAATTAAACACCCTGAACATTAAACAAGAGTGCTTCTCTTTCTCAAGTGCTTGCGTTTGTACTTTTTTTTATTTGTGTAATGGACTACTTTCGCCGTGGCACTGCAGAGATCGAACCCCAAACTACAGCATTATATGCTTTGAAGTTTACTGCTGCAGTGTCTGCAAATATGGTAGTAGCTATAATTAAAAAGAAAACATGCAATAAAATTTCGCCTTTGCATAGCATGGTCGGTTAGTATTATAGAAGCGATTTTCACATGTGACCAGATGACAGTATTGGGTACTTAATATGTTTTCGTTTCCCTGTAATTTGGCTAGGCTTGTGACAATTCAATTTGGAAAACATAGCGTCTCTAGGGATTGAGTAGGATTGCGTTCCTATAACTTGAATTTAATTTTTTTTTAGTTTGGATAAGTTTGTGTTCCTATAATTCGGTAAGAATTGTGGTCTTGTAACTCGGATAGGTTTTTGAAACACGACTCGGGTAGCATTTTGTCTCTGTGGCTTGGAAAGGCTTATGTCCCTATATTTTTGAAAAATCCTTGTCACAATCGCTTAAAAAGAATAAGGTCACTGTGACTTTGGAAATCTTATGATATTGTGACTTTGAAAATCTTTCGTCTTTGTGAATTGGAAAGATTCGTGTAAATGAGGCTCAAGAAAACGACTTTTATTACTGTGACTTGAATAATATCGTGTCTTTGTGAAATGAATCATACTTATTTAACTTTAGACTTGAAAGACTTTTTATTTACAATATCACTTAAAAAGACGCGTGTCACTGTGACTTGAAATAACGTGCATTACTAGGAAGTGTGAAATTTCATCTTACGTTGACTTCAGTGGTGAAGATGAGGCAATAATACTTGAGTATAACTGCGTCCCAGTGCGTCAAGGTTGTGCCACTGTTGTCACTGTGATTGGGAAACGTTTTTAAATGTAAATGAATAAATGAGATTAAAAAATACTAGCGTCACTATGGATTGAGAAAGCAATGTGTCAATTTTACTTGAGAAAATCTATATGACCGTGATTTTATAAGACTGGTGTCATTTAGATTCGACAAAGCTTGTATTATTTTACACAAAAACTCCTTTGTTACTGTGACTTGAAAATGTCACTGACCAACAGTAATGTCACTTGACAACAATGATGTCCCTTGCCAACACTGGTTTCATTTGACAACAATTACGTCATTTGAAAACACTGATGTCTCTCGACAACAGTGATTTCACTTGACAACAGTAATGTCACTTGACAACAATGATGTCCCTTGCCAACACTGATTTCACTTGACAACAATTATGTCATTTGAAAACACTGATGTCTCTCGACAACATTGATTTCACTTGACAACACAGATGTCTATGTGATTAGAGAAGACCATTATTTATTTGAGATTTCTTAAATCATAACAATAATAACATGTGTGTGTGAGAGGGAGAGAGAGGACGGTTTTGTTTATTTCTGGGTGAAATGAGAGTTAACTCTTTAGTTCCTTGGAACATAGAAATAAGTTCTTAAGAACAACATGAAGAGTAATCAAAATGTAATGACATCTGCCTAATTGTTTTAAAATTTTTTGTGTGGCATCACCACATACTGATGATGATATTTTAATGTTTTGATGTAAATGTGATTTGTTTATTATTTCTAAATACAGTATTAGTACCAACACACATTATTATGTATTAGCTTCAACCTTGAGTTGTGAACAACAAGAACAACAGTGTAAGAGTGACGGACAAAGTGTTAATGGAAGTTGACTCGTGAGTCCCTACTGACCCACTAACACGAACAGTAAGTCGTCTAAGAAAGCACATCCCTGTCTATGATGGGACAAAAAGAAGAAGAATGGAACGTTTCTTGGAGCGGAACCGATGGTCAGAGGACTGAGGAGGTTAATAAATAATTATAATTATAATAAACTAAAGTTTTTCCTTTGGCATTCATTTCGAAGACGTCCGCTAAATACTTTTGTAGCTTATATCACAGATTTTTTGTAAAACATTTTTACTTAAAGTGCGTCGAAACTATAGCTTTAAACTAAAAGTATTTTAATGGAAATCAAAGCTCTCAAGAAATAATTATCATAATGAGTATCATTTTTCCGAAGATTCTCCTAATTGGGGAATTATAGTTTAATGCGTGGAGACGTTTCGCTCAATATAATTAACTCGAGTTTGACGTATCTTTACAATTCTTAATTTGGACTTAGCTTCATATATATATTTCTTTCTCTAATTACGCGTAAAATCATTTAAGGAAAAACTTTTAATTCCTTGGATAGAACGCCAGGCCAGATGGGTTCTTCTGTGAAACAGACGTTTTGGGTCCAAAGAATTTCAACATTGAATAGCAATTATTCATCGAATGTAAGACGATTGCAAATTAGATTTATTTATATTTTGTTTGAATATCGTTACCTTTTGAAGGTTTGAAATACGAAGTCTGAGTTTTTAAAGATTAAAATTGCCTTTAATTACAAAACTTAACCGTAAGATTTGATATTCAACATTTTCATTAAATGCAGCTGTTTTACAGTCCACATTCATTAGAAACTCTTTTTTTATGCAAGAGTATCTTATCAAATACAAGTAAACCAATAACAAATGTACTAAAATATTTTTAACGAGAGATTAATCGTCTTCAGGCACATAATTTATCTATTTTGTTTATTCGTAAATGTAAGTAAAAACTAAAGGAAATCCTCAGTAGCCACGGCACTTGAAATTCTTTTAGGCAGGATTAGAGTAAATTAATCTGTGAAACATTTTTTTTCTTTATATTTTTTGTGTGCTAGCAATACCAAGCGTGGGGCGCGCGTATACCCTACTCGATTTTATTACTCATCAGGATCTCTCAGCCCACCCTCAAATTGAAATTTTTTTAGGCACGATTAGAATAAATTCAGCTAGGATACCTTGGGCGTGATCAATAAGTCATCGAAAGGGTTTGATCTCTAGAGTCTAAAACTGTAATTAGATCTCAAATCGGTCAAGACATGACGGAGCTATGAGCTAAATGTTTGAACTCGAAAAAAAACAAAAAAACTCTCAGAGTCGTTCTATAAGCCGCTATGCCGCGGCTCATAACAACAGTACTAAATTATTTTTGACGAGAGGTAGATATCTAAAGGCACATCATTTATCTATTTTGTTTATTTACTTATTGTTGAATACAAGTAAAAATAACAACAGTACTAAAGTATTTTTGACGCAAGGTAGGGGTTACATGCACATCATTTATCTATTCTGTTTATTTACTTATTGTTGAATACAAGTAAAAATAACAACAGTACTAAAGTATTTTTGCCGCAAGGTAGGGGTTACATGCACATCATTTATCTATTCTGTTTATTTACTTATTGTTAAATACAAGTAAAAATAACAACAGTACTAAAGTATTTTTGACGCAAGGTAGGGGTTACATGCACATCATTTATCTATTCTGTTTATTTACTTATTGTTAAATACAAGTAAAAATAACAACAGTACTAAAGTATTTTTGACGCAAGGTAGGGGGTTACAGGCACATCATTTATCTATTTTGTTTATTTAATTATTGTTAAATACAAATAAAAATAACAACAGTACTAAAGTATTTTTGGCGAGATGTCAGTTGCCTAAAGGCGTACAATTTACATATTTTGTGTATCTACTTATTATTTCTTAACGTCCAACTAAGTGTTCAACTAACGCTATTTATCATGTTAAAACGTTAGAATAATTTTCAGAAACTTCAGACTGAACTAGTGTTGTTTACAGTGTTGAAATGTTAAAGTAAGTTTCAGGAAATTTCAGATTGAACTATTGCTTTTTCAATTCATTCCAAAACTCTCATTAACTACACCAAAAGCTGCTTTCAACAGATTTAATTCTGATATCTGGAACATCCGGTCTGCTTAATGGAATGAGTTGCATTTAGCTGATCACTGACTATTGCATAGTCATTAGAAGAGCTTAGTTGGCAAATGGAAGTGGATTTATTAGTTCAAGAGAGATTACTTTTAAATGATAAATAACGTTCATACATAAGAAACATATTAAGACATTAAGGTAATGTTTATTCCAGATGACTTAATGGAAATAGTGTTAAACTGATCAGTAGATTCCAGTTCTAATGAGGGAAACTCAGTCGAATGGTTAAGACACTGGATTTCCATCAAGAAAACTGAGGCTCGAATCCTACCCACTACAAAACAACAGAATAGTCCTACTCAGAACTTCCCTGGAGACGACAGCAGATTAGCAGCCGAAACGTAGGATAAAAAGTAGTTAATATTAGTATCTAGTTATAAAAAATATAGTTTCTGTTTAATAATTAAACTTAGATGATCGTATAGGCTGATAACCATTACAACAAACAAAATCAGCTGCTAACCATAAGTTGCTTGAATAAATTATAGTAATAATTAATAATTTAGTGACTAAGCAGGAGATGTTTGGGTAATGCTCGAGTAGTGTTTAATAATTCAGTGAATAAGCAGGAAATTCAGTGAGTTATTAAACCCATTAGTGATGATTCATTATAATGTTATGTGCTTGATTAATATATCGTGCTTTACCATATGTGAAAGATAGACTAAACATCTGTTTTGTAATATTTGCAGCCACCGAGATAAGATGTGTCTCCTATCTTGAAAATGGGTCATTTGGATACGTAAGACAATATTCACTTTTAACAGCTCGCTTTCAACATTCGACCAGTTCAAAATGAAGTTTAATTTGTTTACACTTGTTCCTATCCTTAACACCATTGTTTAAAGCTTTCAGTATAGGAGCAAACTTTCAAGCAGTGATATGCACAATGATATATAAACAACTTGTGCAGAGTTGAATTTGTTGGTTTATCACTGTTAAAAGTACTAGTCACAACTTTCTAAAGTTACATTCTTTGTTTAACAACCGTTAGAAGTACTAGTTACAGTTTTGTAGAGTAAAATCCGTTGGTTCATCGCTGTTAGAAGTACTAGTCACAGCTTTTGAAGGTTACATTATTTGTTTCATGATCCTCAGAAGTACTAATCACAGCTTTTGTAGAGTCGAATTATCCTCACCATTAGAAGTACTAGTCACAGCTTTTGAAGGTTACATTCTTTGTTTCATGACCCTCAGAAATATTAATCACAACTTTTGTAGGGTCGAATTAGCCTGACCGTTAGAAGTACTAGTCATAGCTTTTGTAGAGTACAATATGTTGGTTCATCGCTATTAAAAGTGCTAGTCACAACTTGTAATCAAATCAGTTATTTCAACACTATTAAAAGTACTAGTCATAGTTTGGTCATACTAGTCATACTACTCACTACCGTGAGTAGTAGTAGTCACAGCCTATGTAGAATCATGTTTTCTGGATTAACATTGTTAGATGTACTAGTTTCAGCCTCAGTAGGCATTTTTGGTTTATTATCAAGATAATAACAGAAGGAAAAAAAAAGTGTAAATGTGTTCAATATCTTGTTGTTGTTGTTTTCAACTCTGCATATGATAAATATCTGTTAAAGTATTGATATTATGTAGTCTTGACCTAAATGTTTGTATACAGTTCTATATTGATGTTATTGTCTGCATGCATGGAGTAATTATTGAGTAAATGCCTGATTAGCAACAGAGAAAGTAGTGTATGATTGGACAAACACGTACCAGTTGTTATTCTGGTCCATATAAGTTGTTTCGAGCATTTGTTCGTTAAAAAACACATACACACACCTGTTTTATATAAAAGGGAGGGCTTTTGGTATAATCTTTTTCTAAAGATCAACGCCACGTGCCAGAAGTAATAGGGTGTTAAATTGTTCGACTGTCGAGAAATGGTACGAAGCAAACGGACATTACCAGAACAGTAGGGTATCCTGTATCTAGAATACTGAAACGTATTCGGACTGCAGGAAACGTTCTAGGAAAGTCTACTCGTAGACTTGAAAACTACTGCCCGAGGCGACTGTGGTTTGATCAGGTTAACAGGTTAACACTTTAAGGTCAAAAGAAATCTTGCAACACATTACGACAAGAATTCCATGAGCACAATTCATTCTCGGGTATCCAGAAGAATATTGAATAGGTGATTGACCAAACAAGGTTTTTTGCAAGCATGTCAACTTACAGTTAAGACACTGGCGACATGTCATCTTTTCAGATGAGTTCTGTTAAGGCTGAAGATAGGATTCGTGTCCGTCGTTTGCCTGGAGAACAGATGAGGGAAGACTATCTGTCCTACTGGGAACACACGGGAGGTGATACAGTACATGTCTGGGCAACTATTCATCATGGAGGAAAACTGCTCTTCATATCCTCCAGGGAAACGTCAATGGCACCTCCTACAGGCATCACATGGAGAAGATATTTTTGCCATATGCTAAGGCAAGGTTTGGAAATAACTTTGTGTTACAGGATGACAATACCACTGCCCACACTGCACGTATTGTACAGGATTATTTCGACGAGGAGAACGTTACAAGATTGCCATGGCCAGCAAATTCTCCAGATTGTATTCCCATTGAGGACTGTTGGGCAGAATGGAGCCGAAAAACTACTAACCACGATCTTACATCAGCTACTGTAGCTGAGTTACAGCGCCTTCTGGTGACAGCTGGGATGAAATTATGATGGATTACATCAATAACCTCATCAACAGCATGCCGCGTTGCCTTACGGAGGTTATTAGAGTACGAGAAGGACCAACCAAATACTGAATGCTTAATATGAACTGATATAAGGTTACATATGCTATTTATAATACTTTGATGTTATATTTTATAATTACATATATTTTGGTAAGGTTTTGTCGTGATAGAAGAAATACTGAATTGCACATCTTTCTATAGGTGTTTGATAAAATTGTTTGCTGTTCGAATAAATCATTCATGATGTCCATAGAACCTGTCTCATTATACAAATTACATATGTAGATGTTTAATGTAACATACATTTCTCAGTTTGACAGCGCAAAGTGTATTTGTATTCCATCCTAATAATATTGATATTATTTGTCACAAAATATTCAAACAATTTGGCCAAGACTGTATTTTCAAAACATATATATTCCAGTTTAAGGATTAATATTGAGTGAACTAAGAAAATGATTTTAAGTGTCAATATATAATGATTTTATGTTCCCTGTGGTAGAATAGATAAAAGTAGGGCAACAAATCTTTAAACGTAATGCAAAGATTATACTACATCTCAAATATTTCAGAAACCGAGAATCTTTGTTAATGTTTTTCCACAAACTTCGTCTAACAGAAAATGAATAGTAATTAGTAAAATGAAGAGAAAAATATATGAATGAAATGATATTAATAATAATAATTATAAACCAGGAACCACAATTTATAAATAAATATAGTTGTTCTTGAAATCATATTGTCTGTGATTCAAATCAAGATACATTTAAAGATAGAATGAAAGGGAGATCGTTCTGATTTAAAATAACGGCTCTTATTATCATTTTGAGTTGAATAATATATCACATATCATATTGCAAATTGTACTTTCAATTAACACGATACAGAGCTATC
This sequence comes from Limulus polyphemus, assembly GCF_000517525.1. Taxonomy (NCBI): domain Eukaryota; kingdom Metazoa; phylum Arthropoda; class Merostomata; order Xiphosura; family Limulidae; genus Limulus; species Limulus polyphemus. Next base: position 787,896 of record NW_013665738.1, read on the forward strand.
ATACAGCGCCTTTCAATATAGTACTCGTTAAGTACGATACAGAACAACCAGACAACAATTCTCAAAATAGGTAAGGTTAAGTACGATACAGAACAACCAGACACCACTTCTCAACATATGTATGGTTACGTACGACACAGAACAACCAGACACCACTTCTCAACATATGTATGGTTACGTACGATACAGAACAACCAGACACCACTTTTCAATATAGGTATGGTTAAGTACGACACAGAACAACCAGACACCACTTCTCAACATAGGTATGGTTAAGTACGATACAGAACAATCAGACACCACTTCTCAACATATATATGGTTAAGTACGATACAGAACAACCAGATACCACTTCTCAACATGAGTATGGTTTTAAGTACCATACAAAACAATTAGACATGACTTCTCAACATAAGTATGGTTAAGTACCATACAAAACAATTAGACGTGACTTCTCAACATAAGTGTGGTTTTAAGTACCATACAAAACAATTAGGCATGACTTCTCAACATAAGTATGGTTTTAAGTACCATACAAAACAATTAGACATGACTTCTCAACATAAGTGTGGTTTTAGGTACCATACAAAACAATCAGGTATGACTTCTCAACATAGGTATGGTTAAGTACGATACAGAACAACTACATATCACTTCCGAAAATAGTCTTCGTTAAGTACAGTACATAACAACCACACATTAATTCCGAACACATTCGTCGTTCAGTACGATAGGGAACAACAAGGCAACGCTTCTCAACACATTCATCGTTCGGTACGATTAGAACAACTAGACATCATTTTCAAATATAGTCTTTGTCAAGTACTATACAAAACAACTCGACATAACTTCTCAACATAGTCCTCGTAAAGTACAATACAGAACAACTAGACGTCACTTCCGAACATATTCTTTGTTAAGTACGATACAGAACAGGCATAAATCACTTCTTAACATAGTCCTTAACATAGGACGAAACCTTTTCTGTGTAATTATGTGATTCATATCATACGATTTCGATAGCATGCACATGTGATATTTAATATCAAATTTTTTGCAGCTGATTTAATAACATCAGTGGCCAGGAAATGTAATTCACGCAGTCCGTTCTGGAGAAAACGAAAAACATGATAATGACAAGACAATATGCAGGATGAGAAATGACAGCCCATCTGAGCTTTGTATTTGTTGTATTTACCTGAAAACGAAATAAAACCGCCATAATCTTGTTACTAGAGGGCATCGCTTAGCAATGTGCGGAGCTTAGCTGTCTATATGATCATTCAATGGCCGGGATTAACTGGAGGGCATCGCTTAGCAATGTGCGGAGCTTAGCTGTCTATATGATCATTCAATGGCCGGGATTAACTGGCTCTCAGTATATGGGAAGGAAAATCTCGTTTCTTTTCCGGTATACCTCATCGAGAGGTATATAAACAGAAGCAGCTAAAAAGAAACTAATGTGATAGTCAGAAAGAAAGATAGAAGTTACTTCCAGTTTTATTATTACTTTATTTTACAAATGATACATTCTACCGATATGTTACTACCTATTTTGCTTTACAATGCATTCTTGTTAGAGATTATTTATTGTATTTAACAGCAACTAAATTCAAATGCATGACTCGGTTTATGACTACAAGTTGCAAATTTATTAGTAAATTCATAATTACCCTTCTTCATCATTTTCTTCTTAACAGGAAACATTAAGACGATTTTTGTTAAAAGAAAGAAAAGAGACAATGCTGAAATGTTAAATCATTGTTATAAGCAGCAAGTTTTTAATGATTTTTGTCCTGATGTTTAATGAAAAGGCTTTGTTCTTGGCGTTCAGGCTCGTTTAGTATGTGGTAGTAAAGCACGTGATACAGTTTTTATCTTAACTATTGAGATCGTAACAAAGTCGTTAATCGACAGAGAAGCTTCGCCTATTCCCTATTATAACCAGGATGTAAGCGACACAGCGACAAAAATGATCGTTCCGAACCTTTTATAATAACGTAGAGATACAGATTACTATATATATATATATATATATTGGTGTACACGTATATGAAATAAACATTAAAGCTTGTCTCATTCGTGTTATGTATTTCCTGATAGTTAGTGGATTAAGAGTCCTTTCCTATGATGCTCTAAGTCTTAGAAAAAATACATTATTGATTTACCTGCTAATAGTATGCTGATAGTCGTTGAAGTTTGATTTGTCTACCAATAGTATGTTGTTAGTTGTTGTACATTCACAATATTAATTTATCTGCTAATAGGATGTTTTTATTATTATAGTTTAACAGTATTTATTTCCTGCTAATAATATGTGTCTAGTTTTTCTAGTTTCACAATATTAATTCTTCTGCTAATAATATTCATTTAGTCATTGTAGTTTGACAATATTTATTTAATTTCTAATAGTATGCAGTAGGACGTTGTGGTTTGAGAATATAATTTAATTGTTTATATTATACAACTAGTCGTTTTAGTTTGACAACTTTGATTTAATTGCTAATAGTATGCTGTTAGTCATTGTAGTTTTAATATATTTATATAGTTGTTAACAGTTTGCAGTACACGTTGAAGTTTGACAATATTGATTTAATTGCTAATAGTACGAAGCAAGTCATTCTTGTTTGACAACATTGTGCTAATAGCTAATACTAAGGAGTTACTCGTTGTAGTTTGTAAATATTGATCTAATTGGTAATAGTATGCAGTTAGTCGTTGTAGTTTGAAAATATGATCTGATTGTTGATAGTATGCAGTTAGTTGTTGAAGTTTGAAAATATTGATCTAATTGTTAATAGTATGCAGTTAGTTGTTGAAGTTTGATAATATTGATCTAATTGTTAACAATATGCAATTAGTTGTTGAAGTTTGATAATGCTGATTTTGCTGCTAAATTATGCAGTTAGACGTTGTGGTTTTGTAATATCATTTTGATTGTGAATATTAGGCAGTTAGTCGTTTTAACTTAACAGCTTTGATTTAATTGCTAATGGTATACTATTAGTCGTTGTAGTTTGACATTATCAGTTTAATTGCTAACAATATGCTGTATGTTGTTGTAGTTTGGTGTTTTAATTGTTAACAGTATGCTCTTAGTTGTTGAAGTTTGATAATATTGATTTACCTTCTAATAGTATGCTGTTAGGCATTGTAATAACAACATACCAACTAGTCTGTTGTTAGTGTGGTGTTAGTTGTTTTTTATTTTCACAATATTGATATACATGCTAGAGGTTTTCTTGGGTGAATTCTAAATAATGTTTTGAACAACATAGATATGAACTTGTATGTTATAGATTATGAGATATATGTAATCTTGAGTAAGGAAATCGCTGTATTTTCTTTCTGTTTATAATACCCCGCTCACACACAGAAACAAAAATGTGATCACAGTCTACACGACTACAGTGTCACGGTTTCCAAACTCTTGTAGCGCACAAGAAATGTTTGTGTCTGAATTATTTGGAAAGTATACGGCTGTTAATTCTTCTGTTTGTGTGTGAATTATTCTGAACGTAGACAGTTGTAGGATTACTGTTTTTGTGTGAATTATTTGGAATGTAGACGGCTGTAATTTTACAATTTGCGTGTGAATTATTCGGAACGTAAACGGCTGTATCTTACTCTTTTATCTGAGCCATTCCAAATGTAGTTTTACTTTCATCCTCTGGACATTTTCTAACGTATTTCAACACATATATGGTTTTTAACGCATATTTTCTATTCATGAACCACAGTTCACTATAGTAGTTGAATAATCACCAACAACAGTTATAGCAGATTAAAGATAATCTTGTTTCTGCGCTGAAAATATTTAATAATCGAAGACTTATGCAAGAAATGTGAAACAGTTTTCATAGCAAGTGTACATAGTTCGAAATAAAAGTTTCCTTGAAATTCTGAAAGTTCATGAAAATTCGCATCACTTAAAATATTTCTGATATATAACATTGACATAATGAAAAATAATGATTTTAAATTATTACATACAAGCTGAAATACCCGTCAACTGACAGGGAATGTTTAAACTTAATTAAAATAATGTACGTTTAACAGCAAGCATATATTTTAAAGTAAGAGCTTGAACATAAACAGCATTTTCAGTTTAGTTTTCAACTACCAACAAATAAAGATTTTGAAGTGATCCCACCCTTGAACACCCTACATCTCATTCACCATGAGAAAAGCATGGTTGTTTGAGAAACAAACCAGCAACTTTTATACTTTGACCTTCAATCCCTTTAGAATATTCAACATGTCTAAAGCGTCAACTTGCCAAGATTGTTTGAGATTGTTTTAACAGGCTGGGAGTAATTAACTAACAGGCTTTATAAAAAAGAAATAGGGTTAAGTTAAATTTTGACCCACTTAGGACATTCCCCATAGTTCATAGTATTTACATACAAATTGAGATTGGCTCAATAGGCTCGGAGGAGTTAGGGTGCAAACAAACACACATTTCGTCTTTATATATATATAATCGAATTATATATATATAAAGACGCCTCCTACATCGGAATGACTACCACAACCCTGTCAAGACGCCTAACAATGCACTTACAAAATGGAGCCATCAAAGAACACTGTACCCGCATCCACAACCAAAAACTCACACGTCAG
>NW_013665738.1:793510-833614 GCF_000517525.1 Limulus polyphemus
TATATATATATATATATATATAGATTTATTGCTAAACTTTGTTTAAAAATTTTATTTTAACCTAAAGCTACACATAGCAAAGCGTTAATCTTTGAGATTGTGCTTCAGTAAATTTAATTTGTATGATTACATATATATGTTTTGTAGGTTTTTACTTTGACATGTATAGAAGCTCACTATTTTATAAACACAGCCACCAGTTACTACGACTGTCGTATCTATTAGCAATGCATAAGAAAAAATGAATCTTTATTGTTCTCATGTTGATTCTATGCATGATACAGCCTAATACTATTGTCTTATGGGATATGTACTTGATCATAATCACAATTTGTATAGTGTAAATGCCTTTTTCTGGCGAAGCATGATTATGATAATTTATGTGTGTTATAAGATAGTAGTAATGGGTCTTTTGTATTTTTAACCATTACATTCTTTATTCAGTCTCTTGAGGTTGGCAATGGATATGGCGGACATTGTGTGGTTTAAATACTATTACACATTCTTCTTCTTGGAAAAAAACCCAAGAGATAAAATAGTTTAATGTTAAAAAATACAATAAGCCTATTACTGTTGTCTTATGACAAATAAAACTGATTATAATCAGGCTTAGCCAGCTTAAAGTCGTTCATACCACAGTAGTTGTTATTCTAACAAATGGCTTATGAATAGTTCTCCAACCACAATTTGTTCGTAGCATTTCAGCCTGAATGATGAGAGTTGGTACTAAGTGCCATACGTCGTCTGCAATGAATAAGATGGACATATTCTAGCTGAAATACTATTACTACCGTATATTCTTCTTCTTGGAAAACCTCTAAGGAAGCGAATGAAGACTGTAGTGTTAGTAATAAAATATGTCTTTACCATTTCCTTGTGACTAATACGTCGTTATTGTGACTATTATCGTTGCAAATGAAGACAATGCTCATTGTTCTAATCTTTAGAATCTTAATTAGGAAAGTAAAAAAATAAAATATTCTTAACTTGTTTATAAAACTCAACGTAGGTAATTAAAACGTAAAAAAATATAAACGGGTTGTTCTCTATGTTGTATACTTTTTTTTTTAACAGCAGATTTTCGTATCTCTTATCGGAGCCGTCATCGGGCAACAGTGTACTGGACAATACAAATTCGTATCCTTAATACGAACACCACAACAATGAGCTCATTATCTAAATTTATTGGTAACGTATTGAGCAGCTACTACGTCATGAATGTAAATATGAGGCGCCAATTATATGTTTTTAACAAAAAATTACAATATTAAATATATAGCTTACAACATTATAATATGAAAAAAAAAAAACAACACATAAGCTCCAGAACAAGTTGTTTTTATGAATTGTCCAGGCTCTCTAACTAACAAAAAAATTACAATATTAAACATATGGTTTACAACATTATAATATGAAAAAAAACACATAAGCTCCAGAACAAGTTGTTTTTATTTTGCTTAACGAGTCTCATCAAAAGTAAAAAAGTAAAAAAAATAAAAAATAAAAACGTTACTGATTTCAAAAATCAATTGAGATAACGAACAGGCATTATGACTTAATTGTGTTTCCATGAATAATTTATGATATGAATATTCGCCTTCGTCTATTATACGGATATTGGCTATATAATTGATTCTTGAAACCGTCGGTACTTGGCGAAACTCCATAATTACAGAATTGGGAGAAAAAAAGACAATTGTACGTTTCATAAATACTTCATTTATTAACAACCATGGTCTTTTCAGTAAAGGCATCATCAGGTACAGACTGTACCTAAACCTACGTGTTTTTCTAGCATCATCCAAATATACATCATATATTTTACATGTTTAATCTTTGATGATATAAAGTTCAACTAAAGAATTGTTTCGAAACACGTTTTTTTAGATTAATTTGTTAATCTCTTTTTAGTTTAAAGTTTAATATTAATAGCGTTCTGATCAACTTTGTTTTTAACGAAAGAAGTTTTTCCATATTACAGAAAATGTGAAAAAGTCTATTTTTAGTTTTTACTATGTTTTTCATCCCTTTTGATGAGTGTTTTATACAAATATAAATAAAGAGAAAACTAAACTCACAAAATTCGATATTCAAAATATGTGATGCTCATAAACACAGCATTATCAACATACCTGTAGACATGCTAAGGTATGAGACAAGAGAAACATACAAATTAATATGGTACACAATGCCTTAGGTTGATGCATAATGATAATACTTTTTACGAATCTTTCTTTACTGGCCCTATACTACGGGTTTCCTTTACTACTTTTGAGGACAGATAACAAGTAAACAGTTCTCCTAAAACTGGAACTGTCTCCTTTAAGGACAGAAAGTAAGTAAACAACTCGCATAATACAAAGATTGTCTTTTTTGAGGACAGATAACAAGTAAACAGTTCTCCTAAACTGGAATTGTCTCCTTTACGAGCTGAAATAAGTAAACAGTTCTCCAAAACCTGTAACTGTTTCCTTTAAGAACAGAAAATAAGTAAACAACTTTCATGAAACAAAGATTGTCTTTTTGAGGACAGATAACAAGTAAACAGTTCTCCTAAACTGGAATTGTCTCCTTTACGAGCTGAAATAAGTAAACAGTTCTCCTAAAACTGTAACTGTTTCCTTTAAGAACAGAAAATAAGTAAACAACTTTCATAAAACAAAGATTGTCTTTTTTGAGGAGAGATAACAAGTAAAAAGTTCTCTTAAAATTGAAAAATTGTCTCCTTTAAGAGATGAAATAAATAAACAGTGCTCTTAAACCTGGGATTGTTTCCTTTCGGAGCTGAATTAAGTAAACAAAATTCCTAAAATAAAGTTGTTCCTTTAAGGATAGACAATAAGTAAACAGAGGTCTTGTATTCCAAGATTCATTAATAGTCAAGAGGAATAGTTGTGGGACAAAACTAGAGATTAATTTGTGTTTTCTTCTTTAATTGAGACAACAACTAACTTCTATTCTGTCGCTATCTGAAAGTCATGGCGAATTTTACATTAATTGAAATCCTAATAAAAACTAAACTCGAATATTATTTCAGTTTGTCAATAGTTTTGAATTACCTGTTTACAGGGTGGTGAATAAAAGTGAAATGCGTTTGCATCAACATACTTTCATGCTATTAGGTTGGAGAATTAAACAATAATATTAATTTTGTCTTCATTTTCATGCACAAAATCCAGTGAAACCTACGACAGACGAGTTATGAAATAAATAATAAACAGACAAATTAGAATATTGAGAGCCTTAATTAAGTACAGTGAGGGAAATATTTCTCTGAATTATATTTCTCAAACTCTTGAAGTAAGTTTGTCAACTCAGCCGGATCTTACATTTTTTTTCCTTTTGGGTCTTTTTATTGTTTTTAATAATAATTCAGCCGAAGCTTGATTCGTTCTCTCATGTTTTATTGTTTTTGAAGTAACTACTCACCTAAAACAGTACTGGTTCTGTATTTATTTTTCTGGTTTTTGAAGTTAATATTCGGCTGAAACTTGATTGGTTCTGTGTCATGTTCTTTTGTCTTTGAAGTTATTTATTACCAAAAGCTTGCCTGCTCTCTGGCATTTTTTTCTGTCTTTTGTAGTTACTACTTACTAAACCTTGAGTGGTTCTGTGTCATTTGTTTCCTAGGTTTAAAATGACTACTCAGGTAAAGCTTGATCGCTTCTTTATCATTTTCTTTTATTTATGAAGATTTTACTCAACAAGAGGTCAATTGGTCCTCTGCCATTTTTTATTGTGTTAGTAGTAACAACTTAGCTTATATATGAATTTTACATGCTTAATTTTTATGTCTTTCTATTTCAGTATATATTTAATATAATATAATCAACTCCGGCGAACAGTTAGGAATTATACCGCTCCTTATAACGAAAAAAAAAAACAAAAAAAAAAACAACTTCTGATCATGCAGTAACAAGTAGAAAATAAGACACACAACTGTACATTTACCAAACTCTGCAGTATGGTTGTGTATTATGCTCGTGCACGTGAATATGACAGGTTACATTTACCAACTCGTATAGCAGCGATAGTAGTTTTATTTACTTGCACTCTTCATCACATTAGAGAAAGAAAAACAAACAGCAGGTTTTCTTCCGTCCTCGTTTCCCAACTTTCTCTAACTATATAAAACCAACGCTGTATCAGTTACCTAGTCGATATTTTCCTAATGTTCTGTATTATCTTCACAAAATTCTTCTTCTTCATCGATAGGTAACATTATTTCATACCCGAATCTAAACTCTAATGTTTTATAATATGTTTAGATTCTGTATTGTTATCTACTGACATCGTTTTAATCAATAAAATCTGTTCAACAATATGTATGAATCTCTTAAGAAAGTTCTACTCTTGCTTACAGCTAAAGGCAGACCACATATGTAGTACTGACTACCAAGTTTTTTGTACTATTAGCGTGTTTTTTTTTTTTTAAAGAAACAGAGCACGCTGTCGCTTCTTCATGTCTTGTATCTTGAATGTCTAGTTGACTTACTATACTTTTTCTTTTCTTATTTTGTTTTTAGTTCTTTGTCTTGGATTAATTATGTTTTTCTCTTACTTTCCAAGGGATCAGCCGTCTCACATAGAGCAAACTTCATTTGATCGCACTGTAACTATAAGATTAAACAAAACCAGACGCATTTATTCTTACTCACGTGAAATTGACCTCACATTAAGATTGACAGGTACACGTGCAGTTAATTCTATTACTCTCTACACTTTAGTAGCTCATGAAGCTAGTTCGAGTAATAGACAACTTTTGGCACGAATGAGTTTTTTGAGGTTAAAGAAAAACTGAAAGTTACGCGGTAGAATATTAGGAAGTGAAATTAATTAAAACTGACAGACGTCTTAGTTTGGAATAGGTTTAACTAAAAGTTGTAATATAACTTTAGTACTAGAAAAATGGTATATAATTCGTTCTTAAAAGTACAAAACAAACTAATAATTTTTCTTGTTGATTCATAAAATATACCATATCAAAACGTTATAGAATCGTCTAATTTAAATAAGTGACAGTAACTTTAAAAAAAATATTATTTTCGTTTACATTGAAAATAATCTGTGTTAAGGAATTGTTTTCTTAGTTTGTGTGATGATGTATTGAGCAAAACATTAAGTTCCTGGAGCTAAATGAATCTTATGAGAACGGTTTATATTTGCTTATGCACTGACGTGCAGTTGTGGCGAAAAGTGTGAAATCTTTAGCATTTATATATTGGGTTCACAGGAGTTCCTACTCATTTAAAGGCATTGTTGGAGAAATGAAAGATATTTGTATATTAAACGTTGAAGGCAAAGAAAGAAGTTTTAATGTTCTTCGCGGAAGACAAGAAACTCCCACTGCAAGGGTGTTTAGAACAGCAAAGGGTTCCGAAAGCACACTCCAAGCCAATTCACAGAAATTTTCTTATTTGGAAAGTGAAGAGCATGGTAGAGTAAAAAAACTAAAAACATTTGATTCAAAAACTAATGCAATGAAGCTAGGCATATGCCATGGTACCATTAACATGATAATGAACAAGTTTTTGAAGTTGACGATGGTTCAAGAGGTAAAAGACTGAAAGGTACCAGTACTATCTCGAAATCAACGGCTTTTTTTATGAGAAAGAAGAAACTGGAATTACAGTAGTTCCTTACGAACAGCTAGCTTGGATTAAAATGTCGTTTTTAAGAATTCTCTGGTTCTAAATATATGAAGGATTAGTAAAAACGTATCTAGAAAAACAAAAACACGTACAGCCAAATATGATTTTAATAATTTATGTTAGCCCTAAGATGTTTTAATTTTCTTTATTTTTCTACGCAAACAAAGACATAAAGGAAACAAACTTTAGCATTTTTTCTAGGAAATAGTTTTGTACAAACTGACTGTGATATATATATATATATAAATATGTTTAGTAAAGCTTGCCTTTACGTTTATAACGATAAAATCCGGTGTTCGATTCCCCTAGGTGGACAGAACACGGATAATCTAATGTGTAAGTTTGCATTAAAAGGCCCCCAGTGGCACAGCGGTATGTCTGCGGACTTACAACGCTAGAAACCGGGTTTCGATGCCCGTGGCGGTCAGAGCACAGATATCCCTCATGTAGTTTTGTGCATAATTAAAAAAAAAAACAAGCGTTAAAATAAACATACAATACATTAATGTAAAAATATAATTTCATTTATGCTTAAGGAAATACATATTAATTTTTCCCCTCAGATATTGTGTTCTAAATTCCTGTTTCCGTCGGAATTAGTCAGTGCTTTGCGGTTCCTTAAAAAATAAACAACAAAAGAAAAACTTTACTATACCTACAATATATACTACAATAATAAACGACAATTTTGGAAAGTACAAAAAAGATTCATGCGGTTATTCCAACAAAGTTTAATAGTTATGTTTTCTTCCGCTTTGTTGACTCCTGTGTTCTCAATCAGATTTTCCAGAAAGCTACTATGTCCCAGTATAGCTTAAAAGCATTTCAAATAATAAGAGGACTTTGAGTCAAGCAGATGGAATAATGACTATGGTGATACTAGACATGCTCTCATTGGCGTAAGAGTGAATATTTTCTTCTGCGTGTTTGATTTTCATTGGTTAACTCCTAAAAGTGCAAGAAAATGTTACTGTATTTCAAGGAAATCAGAGAAGAGTATAAAACACGTGATTGAGACGTTGGGGAATGTTGAAATTTCCCAAGAGCGATGCGCGATCTTTATTAGGACTAGCACGCACGCATTTGTAGATCGCTCCATTTATTTGCATATGGAAAGTAGGCTGATCATATGAAGTATCAGGCGATTTCTCGGGCCTTACAAATTCAAGATCAGTGTATCCATGTTAATGCTAGTTTGTAAAAAATGATCTTTCTGTATGTTTAGAGTATCTAGCATGTAGTATTTAACACTGATCAGTGTATCTGTATATACGTAATTACCTAAAAAGACATTTAAAATGCCGTAAGGCATTCCAGATATACAGAACGTTGGATAAATTTATCTCGTATTTGTATTTGTTATTGAAACCATTTAAAATAGAAGAAATGTTCTTTCAGTTTCAAAGAAACCAATGATATCACACAATTATTTATCAAACATCTACCACGCAATGATCAACACCATTCTTCACTGGTGAAATTGCCACCAGAGGGCGCTGCTGGATAGAAGCATAAAATAAAGATTGTCCGATATTCTAGGGGTTTTGCTGCTTCATCGAAACGAGCATGCTTTCCCAAGTTTCAATTATATCGCATAATGAGAAAGTTATAAAACAAAGTTCCTAATTAAACTGTCGAACAACTTAGTCAAAATGAAAGTAGATTGACAAAATTCCAAGCATATCTTTATATGCGAATAAATATATTTTAATTATAATAGACGTTGCTATAGTTGAGTATTGATACTTACTTGAATGATCTATTTAACATTATCACAAAAACAACTTGAATTAGAGAATTTCAGAAAAACTAAAAATATTGTTGTTTAATAATTCGTTATTAGTAAGCATTCAATCAAGTACTCACCAAAAATTTGGAAATCAAAAAAGACATTCTCAATTTTGCGTATTCTTTAATTCGAGGATTTTGAACAGTGCTTATTTTCTAGAAAAAATGTACTAGCTATATGCTGACAGGTGTGGAGGTGGGGTATTCAGTTTTAAGAAAGAATTTCATAGCTATTAAGGCTACCCTTTGGGGTTGGAAGGAGTAATATATCTCACTAAAATTGAGGCAGTCTTAAAACTACTTAAAGCGTCTTCCACCTTTAGATAAAAACAAATGATCTCAAAGAGGTTGCTGGTGTTAATTTCGAAGAGATCTGGCAGAAATTAACGCTGATTTCAGAAACTAGTGAATAATAAAATCCCAGAGTAAGTCAAGAATTCAGTTGCCAACAAACAGTAAACATCATGAAGAGAGAAGCGAACTGTTAGTTTCAACAATACAATGGAAACTGCTAAAGTTTCATATTTAGAAAAATCGGATCGTTATCAATATTTATTAACTTAAATAAAATCACAACCTATATCTCCATAATTCAACTTTATTAATAATGTTACATAATGTAATAATGTTACATTCTGGAGATATAGGTCGTGATGTTATTTAAGTTTATTAATAATATTACATAATGTAATAATGTTACATTCTGGAGATATAGGTCGTGATGTTATTTAAGTATATTGAAATTTCTGATAATATACTCCAGTTTGCGTTAAACAAAGTTAAGAATGATAATATAAATATTTATTATTGGTATACCCCGTATAGGGACGTGCACAGACATACATATAGCTATAGCCTATGTTTTTAATGTTTTAGCTAGAGAATGCATATAATTAGGATCAAGTAAGTTTGTGGGAGTTGGCCTAGAAAGGAAAGTTTTAAATTTGACGTCACGAAAATCTAGTAAATTTATGGAGTATCGACAGACGAGGCTAGATCATAAATATGAGAGTAAGGTTTTTTTTTGTTTTTATTGAGTAGTTAATTTAATTACTTAGAGTATTTAGTGAATTATTTCAACTGGCCAAGAAACTGTACATTAGTAGTTGAGTACGATATTTTCATTTGAACGTCAGTTGTAAACTTAGACCAACAAGTATTAGAAACTTTACGAAAGAAATAAACAAGTATGCCACCGTTAGGTGGGCTGGACGTTGAATTATTTTCACCATATAATTTAAAAGAAAAGAACAATATAGATATTTTATACTAATCATAGTGACATACACATATCTCTATACATGTAAGTATTTCTTAGTGCTATACGCTCACACACACACACACACACACATTATTTTAATTAAGAATGTATATCTTACTATTTTGACCAACAAAGTGTCGAACTAAGTTTACCATGACGGTCGCTGAGTACGAAATCGATTAGGGTAATAATTACCTATATAGATACACACACACTCACTTACACATGGTTGAAAACTGTGATGCTGTCCGCAGCTCAAGCATACAATTACCCTTGTAAAATATCTGTATAAATTACCTATATACACTTAAATTTGGTTCAAAACTGTGTGATAATTAGTTACTTGTTGCCTAATTTATTTAGTACTAGCCTACTGTCATGACGGATTGAGTTCGTTTCCTTGTAGGTCTATATCGTAAATCACATATATAAAAGTAAAATATGTATACACCATCGATTTCTCTATTTTACTGGATTACTTAATGCTACGCAGATGTGAATGCAGTTCGTTGCTGTGTCGGGTGTCATATAAATTTGACCTAGACCTGGTTGAATGGGTAAAATCGTTTATAGAATATATCTATTCAGAAAATGGAGATGGAGCTGAGTTGGAGGTTAAAAGGTGTAAAAGGTGAAATATTTATTTATTTATTGGTTGTTGTATATTTAGTTATTCATTCGTTTTTATTTCTTTATTAGCTAGATCTATACAACATAGAGATCAAATATCTTTAATTATAAGAAAGTACTTCGAAAGAATTAAAATATATAAATAAATACACATACAACAAAACATTCACCTTTACTAATGAATGCGAAGTTATTTCTTGATGTGTACTACAATTTCGGTTCAATCTTTCTATCAATCTTATCGATGCTACAGTGAATAAATTACGTTTAAGATTTAGTGCTGTTGTTGTTTCCTTGGTGCATAGCTACAATGGATTATCTGCACTCTGTACACGCGAGGAATCGAACCCCAATTTTTGCGTTATAAGTCCGTAAACTTATCATTGACCCCCCGTGGGACAATATTTAGTGAATAAAATTTACAAACACATTTTCAGTTCTATTCTAATAAATAAACAAACAGATAAATAAATAAATATACAAATAGGTTGTATACTTTTCTAATTTGGATGATGTTAAATTAATCAAAGTAAAAAACGATAAACTATATATATATACACACACACAAACAAACATTACTACATTAAGAACTAATTAATGATTAACAGTTAGGTTATCAAATAGGCCATCATCACTGTGATGCCAACTAAAATTCTATTACTATAAACTTACTGTAAAACAAATGAACAGTTATGTTCGTATTATGTGTATGATTACGTCATTGTCACACATTCGGTTTGACAAATCAGAGCTAGGCGAAAGTCTGTCATTAGATGCTCGCAGAAATTTCCGGTAGTTTCACGCTAATCTCATACTCGGACAAGGGGCCTGAGCAGTCCAGTTAAACACATAAATTGATTATATACACGTATATCTTGAAACATGATTACCTTTCTGGATTCGAGCAGATTAATACCCAGGAAGAGATATGAGCAATCCAGTTAAATACGTAAATCAATGACATACACACATATATCTTGAAATATTACCATGTTTGATACTGACTTTCTTCATTCAAACAGATTCAACTATTTAAACTTATCATAGAACATTAGTATTAACCCTACTATATTTTTAAACACTACATTTTTGATCTACTCCGTTAGAGATTTTCAAGAATTAGAATAGTATATAATAAATATGTTTTCTTTGGAATTAACAGCTTTCCTTCGCATATCTTAAAAACTTTTTTAAGATTTTCTTATATTAATAATTAATTTTTCTTAACTTTTTGCACACACTAAACTAGATTAAAATTAATGTGTATATTTTAAATAATTGGTTATATAAAAGGATCCTGTAAAAGTGTTGCTCAATATGCCTTATTACCTGATTCATAACGTCAAGCGTTTGATACAACCTAACAAATGAGTATTTAGGCATCTAACTTAACAGGTCTTATCAGAATGCAGAATGTCAAGTCTATGTTAATCAAGCAGTCGGATATAGAGGTCACTGGCGTCACTGATGTTTAGACACAGTAAACCGAGACTTTTAAATAGTGCATTGGATTGGATTCATTCTGGTAAATCAGGAATAAGATGAATAATGTTATTGTATGATTTTAGGTAAACACACGTATGTCAGATGAAACCATTTGAGATTAATGTTTACGTTTCGTGATTTGTTAATTGAAAACAACATTGTTTTTTTGTTTTTTTTTGAGGAACGAATACGGTTATTTTCAGTCAAAATTACTTTCAGACTGTTGATTTATTAAACAAGATGTTTGTTTCTATTGTGATTCGTAATTCAAAGCACGTGTATAGTGTAATTCATACCTAGCTTTTGATATTAGTTTAAAAAAAAACCATTTATTGATCTACTGCTTCTTGTGAAACATGTGAGTGCAGGTTGGGATGTTTTTCTTCAAATATTTCAACTGAAAAGCTTTAAAAATGAGTACAAACAAGAACGATAAGCCAGTAGTCTGAAAAGAGCTTTTTCACGTTTTCCTTGTATTCATTCTTTTCCTTTGCAAACACAGACTTTAGAAGTCTACTGCAAATACCTTACCTTACATATTTTGTAAACACTCAAAATGCCGACGTCGCATATTGTATTTAAACACGGAGAGCAAAACTTGAAGATAGGTAAGATTTCACAAGTGTATTTTCCTTCTTGTAGATATACACATGCTTTATTTTACTCATAAGTATGTTTTCTACCAAACGTATCAATAAAAGACTCATATTAAATAGAAATTAATATTCATGCATCCTCTTTTTATATTCAGTGACAACGATTACATAGTGCGCTTACGTCACAGCGAACTTATATATATAAACAATATGTGGACAGTGTTGATTAATAATCTTACTTAGTTTGAGTAACAAAATTTCTAGGCTTTTTTTTTATAAGTAAATCTTCAGCAATATCCAAAACTATTTTTAATTCCTAAGTGCCAAAAAACATCTCTAACCTCAGTAGCTTAACTCTCCTAAAGATATATTTAAAGTTAATAACGCTTTGGATCAATATCTGAGAAGCGTTAAACAACCATAATCTATACCAATTTTCTAAGTTAAGATAAACTAGTAGATCGAAGAAGGTAGCATGTCAGTTTAACATACATAATTAGCAATAGTAATATATGTAGAAAGATAAAATGACAGTTAAACATACGGTAGCAGGTATAGGAAGATAAAACGATAGTTTAACATATAGTAGTAATTAAAGGAGGATTATATGTCAGTTTTAAGTTTAAGATATTGTTGTAAATAGTGGAGGAAAACGTGTTTAACACACGGTGGCAGATGGTGAAGGATGACATGCTACTTTAACACACGATAGTAAATAGAGAGAGATAATACAGCAGTTTAACAAGCTGTATAGATAGAGGAGGATATCATGTTAGTTTAAAATGAAGTAGTAGCTATAGGAGAATAACATATTAGTTTAACACACGGTAGTAGGTAGAGGAAATATTAGATTAACTCAGTCAGTAGATATGTATTTCGCTTGAGAGGATAGCACAAAAAACAATGTCAAACTTCAAGATCAATAGAATAATTACTGACTTGTAATAGTTACCATACTTACAGAAATAAATTTGAATTCTCATCACCAGCACAACTATACAAACAGATTTTGCAAATTAATCTTTCTTTAGGTTAATTAGTAAACATTTAATTTTGTCTTTACGATGGGTAAAACAGCGACATGTGAGTAACAATCCATAACGTTAGGTTTCTGGATTGAAGAGCAACCAGTAATTACTTTATCTTAACAAAGATTGAATTATAACCAACACTTAGTTACAGTAACAATGCCTGAGTTTTATCTGTGCTACGGGTACAAGAGAATAATGAATTATTCCAGTAATTAAATTATATTATCAAAGATTGACTTCTAATTAACACAGGAACGGTAATCGAAATTCACTCGGCACTAATGGTAGGGTGCAGTTTAAGACATTACCACTTTCATACTCCTTCATTATCAAACTACGTAAAGTTTTACTGGGTGACAAACTCTATCATTGAATTAGCTGACATAGGAGAGCTGATACTGCTCGAAACTGCAATTCTTCCCTCTTGTGAAAGGAGTGTGATTACCTAATATGAGGCCCACCATGGCCGGGTGGTTAAGGCGCTCGACTCACAATCTGAGGGTCGCGGATTCGAATCCCCGTCCCACCAAACATGCTCGCCCTTTCAGCCGTGGGGGCGTTATAATCTGACGGTCAATCCCACTATTCGTTGATAAAAGAGTAGCCCGAGAGTTGGCGGTGGGTGGTGATGACTAGTTGCCTTGCCTCGAGTCTTACACTGCTAAATTAGGGACGGCTAGCGCAGATAGCCCTCGTGTAGCTTTGCGCGAAATTCATAACAACCAACCTAATATGAACTTAATGCTCTCATCATACAGTTTACCCCATCAAGATTATAGAAACATTTGAGTACTAAAATCAGCCGAAAACCTAAATAATTTCAAACTCTCTCTCTCACTCGCAATGAAGGAGGATAAGTGTACAAATATCTAGATACTGCAGCAAAATAAGGTAGGACATTTTGTACATTACACATATGCAAGTACATATATCACTATAACAATTAGCTGAATGAATCAGCTGAACACTTACGCATTTTCTACTGTGGGTGCGTTTTAAAAGTGACATATCAATTTCGTTATGCGGTTTTAAACAAACAGACAAAAGCCTTTTTGGCGATACATACTGCTAGCTAACTTCCTTCTTGTCAGTAGTTGAAAATTAGGTACAGCTACAGATAAGGTATTTCTTACCTGGCCTAACTTCATTTCCTATCACACTCAAATCTGATGAACCTAATACAATTCTTATAGAAACAACAGATATTACTGTTATTTTGCCCAATCACTCTGAGGTATTTGGGGATAGAGAAATGTTCGTGACATAATCACTAACTCATATGTTTTCTGGTAAGGGAAAAGAGTGTTAAAAACCACGGGAAAGCAATTTTATTGAGCAAGGAATGCGTGTTGCTAGAGGCACGTTTTATGAGAATTTGTACTTCCTCTCGCAGTTATGGAATTCCATAATTCTATTAAAAGAAAAGGATCATAGTCAATATTATGTATATGCAGACCTACTTACCGTATGGCTTTTCCTTAGAAGCTGGGTTTTGACGAACGTGCGCTCCGCTGAACTCTGGCCACAGGTGAAGTAGAAAAAAGAAAACAAAGCAAATATGTGCCATATTTTCAATTATTAGGGCATTAGGAAAATTGAGATGTCTGCACACAAAATGAGTCCGTAACAGAATCCTCATAAGGCTAAAGATATACTATGTGAAATCTCTTACACGATCTCTGTGGCCAGACGAAGTGTTTGAGGGATACAAATACGACTGCTTTAAATACCCCATCAATCGATTTGCAGTGCTGCTTGTAATGGTCTCTTGAAGATGGCGCCACAGGCAAATTTGGTTTTGTTCTATTTCTTTTCTAGAAAGTATTAATTCAACAAAAAACTGGCGCTTTGCACTAATTATGATAACACTAGTTATGTAATTATGATTACACAAAAATGTAAAACACTATGATCCAATTTGAAACGGTGTGTACCTCAAGTATTTCAACATCTTCTGATTGTACATATATGCTTACGGTTTTAACGCAAAATACCTTTTAAATAAAGTAAAGCAAACAAATTAAGCATATTGTTATTTTATAAAACTAAAGAATTATATTACACATAAAGTTATTCAAAACAATTTCTAATGTTACTTTACATATGACAATGAAGTTCACAATGTTGGACCTCTTCACAACAGTTTATGAAAGAAGCTATAGTAAATATAGTGGAGAAATTGTAATTTTTACTTAGCAAATAATGTGTTGAAAGATCTCTCCCTCTCTCTCTTAATTACATCTAGAAAAAACTTGAATAAATGACAAATTACTTTATAAGTCATCTTTAAGTTGATTTCTGTACTAATTCCACTGCGAATGTATATGACTAAAAGTCCCTAAAAATCCATTTTGAAAACATTTCATCTAGTGCGCTTTTAATAAGATTTGTAAAAACTCAGATGGCTTATTTTTACAGAAATAAAACACCAATAAATTTAGTATTATGTATATATATATATCATGTATATATATATATATAAATTGGGAAAATCTTAGATTAAAATTTTCTATTTCGTTTCTGTTGTTTTCATACACTGAAAATGTTCTTTTGTTCTTAAACGTTTTTCTTTTTTAATTGAATGTTTCGATTTTGTTTCTTTTACGTTCATGCTTTCAGGATTATTTTTGTTCTTAATCGGTCTACATGTATATGAATTATTAGAAGATTAAATGTTCCTGATCTAGTAAGATACATTCTCTTAAGTTGAAAATTATTAGTTAGCATTACTTAAATGCTCAAAATAAATACTGTATGATACTGACTTAATGGAATTAAACATATTTTATTAAGCATTAATATGTTGTTTTTATTTATCGGGGGTGCCATAGAACCTATTTGTATGTTAGCCAGGCTTAACAAGTATGTAGATTTATGCATACGATTACTGAAGTAAACTTTTATTTTAAGAAAATGTTGCATTAGCAACAAATAAAATTATATATTGGATAAAATTATTAAATTATACAAAATATTTTCATCTTTAAATCAAGATAACGTTGATGTATTTAGTTTTTTGAACTAATAATAATAAAATTTGCATTTTTAATAACTTACTTATTTGTTTGTTTTGTTGTTAGGCACAAAGCTACACAATGGGCTATCCGTGCCGTGCCAACAACTGATATTGAAACCCAATTTTTAGTGTTGTAAGCCTGCAGACTCACCGCTAAGCCACTTGGGAGGCTGTTTTAAATAGCATGAGAAGTTTTGCTGAAACGTTTAAATACAGTCCTCATAACGTTCGAAATCTCGTAATAACGTAAATAAATTTCAATATTTTGTTGAATGAAAAAAATAAAATACTATCTTTTTGGAATCAAATTTTTCCAGAAAATAGTCAAAATATTTGATGGTTCTTTCCTAAAAGTTGGCAGATAAAATGAATAAATGTCAGAATAGAATTCATATCAGGTTTGGTCTATTGGGGAAAGATTCACTTCCTGATTCTAAAATGTATGATATTTATTATGATACTGATTATAAAATATTTCAACTGGCCCATTTTAACCTATTCTGTAATTGGGAGATCAATAACACATTTGGAGATAGTTAGAATAATAATAAAAAAAAAACATTTTCAAATAAATCATTCATTTCATACGTTTAGCATCTTTATGAGATGTCTTGTTCAAGAGGTATTTATTAAAGATCGCATTATTCACTTGTCACAGAGGCCGGAGAAGTGGCAGAAGCGAATCCTCTAAGAACGTAGAAATCCAACGATTATTATTTTATTTGTACTTGCCTTTACTGTTACGTGCGGGGTTTGTAGTGAAGGGTTGCAGAATTTGATTAAATGTAGATTTAAGTAGCTACAAACATTACTTATTGAGAATATGATTACTTAAATATTTCACATCAGATTTCTGCTCAGAATTTGAATCGGATAAAGATACGACATTTTCTGAAATAACTCTTGTAGCAATTGAAAGTTTTTCCTTCTGTGACTCTCGAGACACTTCGCCTTTTACTGGATCTGTCGAACAAACCAATCAACTGTGATATTAACCGACATAGCGGAAACCTACAAACATTTCTGTTAAACTATATCTTTTTCTTTACCTAATGATTGAAAAATGATGTTTCTTCATTCAAGAAAGTTAAAACAAATCAAAAGAAAACGAAAGCAAAGGAATACTCTCGAAAGCAACAACAACAACAAAATGCATATTTTCATACTTCTCCTGCGATTTGTTTTTATGTAGAAATAAAACGAGTTAAGATAGTGAAATGCAGCTTCCAAGGTCAGGCATTTTTTAATATAGAGATGCAAAAAGGGTTAAGATATTGAAGTGCAAGTTAGTAGGTGAAGCATTAAATAGAATATTTCTCAAATTAAGTTGAAATTCGAATTTTCTAACATGAACCGTGTGTTATACATACGTGGTATGAACGCCAATATCAGAGAATCCTACGGTTTAAGTAAAGTTTTTCCTGATTTTAAACAACTATCTAGAGGGTTTGTAGCCAGCCAGAAGCACAAGCCACTATAAGAACTTAATTAGGCCTTTTAAACCGAATAACCGTATTAGCTGTTAATTTCATGACTCTCCCATGGCCTGAAGTGCGATTAGTCTTCAGCGGCATCGTCTGGAAACGTTGATCTTTACGATGCGCAGCCCGGCACGCAATAAAGAATATGATAGAAAAATATGATACGACAGAACTAGACAGTTCATACTATTGAAGTATATGTGTTGTGATCAGTATTCTACAATACCGAGAGTTAATAACAATCTATACGGACGATGATCCAAGTACAGTGCTGTCTTTTGAATGATTTTTCCATAGTAGATCGTACACAATCTGGTGGACATGATTACGCACTATTTCCCAAAAACTGAAGTTTTCATTGCATCTGGTTTCTGCGAAAGGACTCAAAGTCAATATTAGACCACACATCTTGAGAAACGTTCCAGAGACCCTTCACTGCACGTGGACTCCATCTTCGAAGAACTCGTTTAAAAAACCAAAAAAAATGAACAAATCAAGAAACAAAACTACTGGAGTTGCATTGGAGAATTTAAGATGTGTATGCTCGAAAGGTATATAGATATATATGTATGTGGAGGGGAGTTAAATAATTTAAGATGTGTATGCTCGAAAGGTATATAAATATATGTGTGGGGGAGTTAAATAATTTAAGAAGTGTATGTTTGAAAGGTATATAAATATATGTGTGGGGGGGAAGTTCAAGAATTTAAAAAGTGTATGGTCGAAAGGTATATAAATATATATATGTGGGGGGGTTAAAGAATTTAAGAAGTGTATGCTCGAAAGGTATATAACTAAATATGTGTGGGGTTAAAGACTTCAAGAGTGTATGTTCGAAAGGTATATAAATATATGTGTGTAGGGGAGAAGTTAAAGAATTTAAGAAGTGTATGTTTGAAAGGTATATAAATATGTGTGTTGGGGGAAGTTAAAGAATTTAAAAAGTGTATGCTCGAAAGGTATATAAATATATATATGTGGGGGGGGGTAAAGAACCTGTTTCACATCCAAAAGATGGGCGTCTAAGAAGATGTGGGGAGGAGAAATGAAAGGTTGCTGAGGGGGGGGGTATCTTTGAGGCCTGTGATAGTTCCACAGAGTGGCGGATGTTTCTAAAGTGTATCGTTAGGGGATGGGTGGCTGTTCAGCTACGTGGAGTGTCATCAGTGCAGTGCATTCAATTCTATGGGCTGATATTTTGTTACGTTGTTCACGACCAGACCACGAGAAGGTGTTGCTATTCTTGTCTGAATCTGGTTGTTAAGTTATGTCATGTTAGGTTATTAAGTTATGTCACGTGAAGTTATTAAGTTATGTCACGTTATACAAAATAATATAAAACCTACTATTTCATTTTCTATAGTTCCTAACATAAAATTAGTTCCAGCATTATCATTATAGTCAATTTTTTACTTTATAATTTTACTTAAGTATCCATTTATTCAATAACCAACAAAGCACTTGAATATGTAAACATTAATATTTTATGCTTCATTTATTACAGTCTGAATAATTTACTTACATGATTATCCGTATACTAATTTAACTTACAATACGCGTAGTGGATTGTTTTCCATATTAACTTTAAATATTCATACACATCACATAAAACATAAAACAACATTTTATGTCCAAACGAAAATGCACAGTACGATTGTGTGTTCAATTGTCTATAATAACAAACAAAATGTTTGAATAAGTAAAACTAATAATTTTGTTTAATCGAGTTTCTTACAAAGTTACTATATGGATAGCCTACTTCTTAACTTATTTATATTTTTGTACGTATATTAAGCTCATTTACAATCTATGAAAAAGGTTGTTTTCCATATATATATCTTTAACAAAATTATCATTTACCTTCACAGCTTATGCGACGAAACAGGTTGTTTAAAAAAATAAGCTGTAACCAAGTGTATAACATATACAAATGAAAGTCTGTGTTTGATCGTTTTACATATAAATTAACACGAACCAGTCCTTCTTCAGGATCACGAAGATTGTAAGTTAATTAGTGTATGGATGATCATATGAGTATGATGCATAAGATAAATATACGGAGTTTGAATGTTTTGGTTTGTCTTTTTATTTCAACAAAAGTGTCGTTCATGTGAAAGTTAAATATATGTAAGATTCAGACAGAATAGATATTTGTTTTGTTTAGAAAGATATTTTAATTTATACGTATTTCACACCTGCTTATTATATTATATGAAATACTGTAGCTCTTTTGTATAACATTATATGAAAATAATGTTAACTCTTGAAATTGTTACGAGTCAAATACATTATTATACATTATACATAACTCATGCCGCTGTATAGAAAAAAATAACTCTTCATTGTTTGAAGTTAAGCACAAAGCTACACAATGGGCTATGTGTGCTCTACCCACCACGGGTATCAAAACCCAGTTTCTCGCGATGTAAGTCCGCAGATATACCGCTATGCCACTGGGGGCTGAATTCTTTATACTTCAAACATATATATTACATATAGTAACATTGCTATAACGTAGTTATTTTGTGAAATCATTATCGGTTTATGCTAAATATTTGTTCTTCAAAATATTCTCTGATGTGAATGTTCTCCTGAGTTGCGGGATGCCCGAACGTGTCATTTTATTATCTTCTGTTATTACTTATATTCGGGCATTCCACGAATCTCAAAACGTCACATCAGATTTTCCCCCCAAAACTGAATAAGGTATTCAGATTTTGCCTGAAGTGTTGTATAAAATCCTGTAAAAGAGCGAACGAATTAATTTCATGTTATACAACCAGAACTAAACCAATGCTTGCACATGTATTAATTTTGATCTTATAATCGGACTAACGCTGCCTTTCCATATCGATTTATGTGAACATGTTATCACAGCATGTAAATGTTATACAGTTGAAACAACCTTACAAATGTCGTTAGTCGTCTGTATGTTTACGAAATATTCTTCGAGACTGATATGTGCTTTATAAGACCCCCTAAAATATTAGGGTCAAAATTAAACATCTTACAAACACCAATCTCTATTTCTAGAATAAAATGGGGCCATTTGTTCTTGTGGTAACGATATATTTTCAGTTTATAATGTTTTTGATCAAATTATTATCGCATTCACTGTGTGTGTTTTAACTATGAAGCTTAGTGATCATTTAGATATTCGAGAAAACCGTGAAAGAGCAAGTATTAGACTAATAATGCTTGTAGATGGCTTGAATGGGTAATGAAGAAAAACTTTAATATACGTTTAACATAACAGCAAATGTACAAAGTTTCGACAAAGTTTTATCATCAGTGGAATTATATCATACCGAAGAGAAATATTTTGTATTACAATTTAGCATAAATTCCGAGTTTAACGCATAACATGGGCACATACATAACGTACACAAACACGGGTTTCATAAAATAACTATGTTATCTATGTTACTATGATGCAAAATCTTGAAGTGTAAAGACTTTTCTTGAAGAATCCTAGAATGGACCGTGCTTTATGACTCCTCACTGCGATGTTTTAGTCAAAACTAGAGTCATTTGTAGAAAGTTTCTACATTGTTTCTATAGGTTATATAGATCATAATCAAGGGAAGTCAAGCTGCCTAGTTTTCGCTTTGACTTACTCTATTATTTTTAATTTCTACGATTCAGATTAAAATATCCAAAGTTTGAATATTTTACATATAAATTAACATGAAACAATCATTTTCAGGAACACGACGATTGTAAGTTAGCTTAATGTATGAATGATCATACATATGATCCAAAGGATAAATATATAGTTTGAATGTTGTATTGAAAAATTTATAAGGAAAATAGTTCTTTTCAGGACTATGTTGATTGTACAATATTATATTAGCAAACCATAAAGTAAAGAATGCAAAGAGTCAAACTGTAACAAACTCGATGAAACATTATATTATGCAAACAATTTGTTTGTTATTGATTCGGTTTGTTTTGAATTTCGCGCAAGATTTTACGAGGTCTATTAGCGCTATCCGTCCGTAAATTAGCAGCGGTACTTTAGAGGGAAGGCAGCTAGTCAACACCGACAACTCTTGGGATACTCTTTTACCAACGAATAGTGGGATTGACCGTCACATTATAACGCTTCTACGGCTGAAAGGAAGAGCATGTTTGGTGTGACGGGGATTCGAACCCGTGACCTTCAGATTGCGAATCGAGCGCCCTAACCACTCAGGCCATGCCAGAATTTGTTTGTCATTGTTACTGATAAATTGAGTACACGATGTACTGTCTATCTTTCTTTATGTAATTTGTAAGTTAAAAACTAATATGGGGATAATCACGTGTGTAAGTCGTGAAATACCTTATACAAATCTTTAACTTCTTTATTGAATAAATCGATATTGATGTAAAATTATAAAGTAGAAAAGATGACCATAACGATAATGAAGAAATTAATATTATGTTAAGAACTATAGAGAATGAAACAGTAGTTTTTTATTATTCTGTATAACACGTGAAAATTTGACAAACAAGTTCACACAGGATCAACAACATCTTCAGGTGTTTCCCTCGCGAACCATATAACAACAAAACATCAACTCAAAGAATTGGATACACGCTGATGATTCTCCGCATTTTTACACTGCGCATAGATTATGTTATCATCCACTCCAAGCAGCACACTATCCGCCACTCTGGCGTCACTCTTTGAAACTATGGTACCCACTGTGCGGTAGCCTTTCATCTCGCCTACCCTCAGGCGCAGGCATCCTTTAGGTGCAAAACAGGCTCTACATATATTGGTATGCTGTAATTCCAAGTTGATCGGATATTTTTAACTGTGATTGCTGTGAATGATTCCAATTTCATCGACAATCTTTTAATTGGATGCTGTAATTCCAGTTTCACTGACTTTTTGAAGGAGATGCTGTGTTTCTAATTTCCTCAGCCATCTCTTTCATGAAAACAGCAGTTTACAAGAAGAAGTGACTGAAGCTTTCCACAAACGTTAAAGTATAATATGAAATGAAAAACATTGTTGTAACCAAATGTTAAGTCCTTTTAAATGGACAAATTACTTATTTTAGGAGACAGTATTTGTTCTCCATGGAAGTAGAAACTGACACAACGGGAAATGTAGGACGACAGAGAAATATGATGGTACACATCAAGCCAATCCTATACAATGGCTAATCTGTAAACCGAATCTCCCGTTTCCAAAAGCCAGTGTGATAAAGCTGGACATATCTTTTTGTGTATTGTAAACAAGAGAAAAGTTTAAGACTTGAAAGCAACGATTTCTTTTTGAGAAAAATGTCTGAAAACAAGAATCATAGCAATCCCATTCGATCACATACCTGTGAAGTCCGTCTCTGTAATTCTAATAGACTTTAGTGTTTTAATGTATCTGCTGAAATGTGGTCTTGGAAACGAACGTTCATGTACTGTGGAAAGTTTATAGAGATGTTGGATTTAAGAAAGACCTTAACGTCGTTCGCAGAAGTTTGTTGCTAGGAAAACTTGGTGCCTGGCAATAATGTGTAAAAATGTACATAAGACTGAGTACAATCAATGATAGAAAGAGTAATTCCTGGAACATCGTTCTCATAAAATGCGATTAACCTCAAAGTATTTGCAAAGATAACAACGTTAAATACTTAAGACTGAAACTTAGGAAAATATATTAAAAGGAGGCCACATATTAGTTTCGCAGTAAGAACTTAGAAAGCACATGAATAAAAAATATAATGCAACATAAAATATTTACTACTGTATAGTGTCTGCGAAACAGATGGTTAATTCTTCTCCCATGTTAGGTTTAAAGTCCCAGGAAACTACAGAATCCCTGTTTCATCGTGAATTCTCGTTTTATTCTGTGGATATTGAGAAGATTTATAAGTACAGCGTTCGAGGTTTTGTTTCTTCAGCATATATATATGTGTGTGTTGAAAAATGTTATAAAAATACAGTACTAAAGACCAGAGTGGTAAACGTATGAAACGAGTTTTTAAACGAAAAGAAAAAGAACATCAGAATCATTTTTTCGAATTGCAGTAACGTCGCAAATGTGAAGATGGGAAAGGACACAAAATAAGATTTTTAATATAAAAACTTTTTAAGGCTTTAACTTTCCATGAATATTTTCGATACATTATGACTTCTTGAAGCATTTGAAATTATATCAAGTGCTTACAATAGTCTCCATTTACTTTAATTTTGAAGGTGAGTTTTCACATACCGATCTCTGTTGAGATGTTGGAATAGTTGTTTGAACTGTGTAGGAAGCAGAAAGACTTTCCAAACAGACAGTTGGACAAAGAAACAGATATGCAGAGAGATAGCTAGATAAAAAATATAATATAAATAGACTGATAATTTGACTAAGATACTTCAGTGAAAAGTATTTTTCCTCAGTGGAATGTATAGTTTATATTATCGAAAGATATGAAAGATTACTTGTGAATATATGTATATATTCAAAAGGACTAATACGTGAAAAATTGCTTATGACGTATATAAAAACAGAAATAATAAAAATTCTGCTTATACTAGCTTTATTGAAGTAATTATGTCTATTTGTTATAGTTTTATAACGAAACGTATACATTCAACTCCCATAAGTTGAGAAGAACAAGACAGTTTTGAGATTACGACGTGCTAGGCTTATTAGAGTAATAGCACAACATTGTTAGGACTACAACCGGCTACATTTAATTGGATAAGATCAAAACATTGTAGAGACTTCAACCTGCTAGGTTTATTTGTGTAAGAACAAAACAGTGTTGAGACTACGACCCGCTTGGCTTGTCTTGGCTTTATGGAAATAAAACCACTACATAAAAAAAAATGCACACAAATACTGAGTACAGTTATCTTTGAGGTGTAAAGTCAATGAATGTAAATAGTGAAGTACAGTGATCTTTGGCAAGTGAGGCCAGTGCCTATAACAAGAGATGGAATCACTGCGTGTAGAGATTGTAATACACTGACTCCTAGAAGATGAAGCCACAGCATATAAAGCATCATTATATTTTGTTTCGAAAACACAATTTATTATTTTCTTTATATCGGATACGAATGTATTTTGTGTAGTAGCTGCAATATATCTAAACCCTCCTTACCAACATTGTGTATTTTCAGTAATGGTTATTTGGAAGTAATATAACACCTGTTCCACTATAATGGGATCGAAAGCTCAAAAGAACGACCCAAAGGCCTCAGAAAAATGGTTTCTTCTTCACTCAAAGTTGCTAATGAAAAAAAAAAGGCTAATATTCATGAGCTCAAAATTTGAAGCTGCTTTGATGCCTGTGGTTTAATGTTAAATGTTTGGAAGATTGATTAAATAAATATTCACTTTGTAAGTACTATTTGTGTACTTAGAAGAAACTAGTAAGCTAAGAAATGTCAAAGTAAGCGCAATTTTGTTAAAAAAACTTCATTTTATACACAATATGACGGAAAGATCATTCAAATTGAGTCGTCCTACATTAGGTCAGTCCAACTTGGGTCATCGCAGGTTAGGTCAACGCAGATTAGATCAGTTAGATTCTTAGTGTTACGATATTTATTTGAATTATTTGATACTTTGTCGTTTTACCTGTAAGCACAGAATTTCGATAGTCTAAAACTCCGAGTGTGTCGTACATAACGCCATTTTTAATAGTGAATGGTTTAAAATGACTATTTTTTATTACAGAATAATAAAAAAAATGTTTCTGAGATTTCCTCAATTGATATATAACTTCAATCAAGTGTACGTTTGGTGCTATTATTGTGTGAAGATGTATTGTTCCACAGTCAAGTAGTAGTCCAGGCAATTTATACTGATACGTTTGGTGCTACTATTGTATGAAGATGTATTGTTCCACAGTCAAGTAGTAGTCCAGACAATTTATACTGATACGTTTGGTGCTACTATTGTATGAAGATGTATTGTTCCACAGTCAAGTAGTAGTCCAGACAATTTATACTGATACGTTTGGTGCTACTATTGTATGAAGATGTATTGTTCCACAGTCAAGTAGTAGTCCAGACAATTTATACTGATACGTTTGGTGCTACTATTGTATGAAGATGTATTGTTCCACAGTCAAGTAGTAGTCCAGACAATTTATACTGATACGTTTGGTGCTATTATTGTGTGAAGATGTATTGTTCCACAGTCAAATAATAGTCCAGGCAATTTATACTGATATACTCATCTCAAATCACAACAATGTTGTATTTTTTTTTTACTGTCTTATATTTCAAAGTGGTCCATAAAATAACACTATAAAAGTCTACCAAAATCTTTGTGGGGTAAGTATTCCTAATTTGCATAAATCCAATGTAGCCGCTATAAATTCAGTATTTGGCTTGGTTTAGCCACAGCTCTGTGTGGTCGGCAGTGGATAAAGAACGATGAAAATACATCATAAACACAAACACCTTATTTAAACACTGACTCTTATGGCTTCATGGCTGTGAACTGATTTGAGATGCCACACTATATAATGCACTAATCATAAGCTAGGGTTCTAGAAAATATGGTTCTTGATACTTTTAATTAAAATGTTACATTAATCATTTTCAGGATTATTTAGATATAAGATAACATATAATATAACAATATGGTAAATTAAAAGTCGCTTTGTCATATAGATCTGTGTATACATTTTAGTACTTTGTCAGTCATAATAACCAGTTTAACATTATCTCTTAATTACTTTAAAGGATTCATCTCAGCTTTTCTTATATCACGTTTGATACATTGTAATTGAAAGTATGCATTGAAACATGCATGCTTCAGCGCTACACTTTTTCCTGCACCATAGACTCGCGATGTCGTGTCACATACAAGCATGGCATGAGTGAAAAATAGGATGTTGCATACGTCTCTGCCAAGCGCTCTCCTGGTAAAGTTTACGTTCCAACACCTTGGTGTCTTCTTTGTCTCTTGCTTTGTCTCCGGCTTAAATAAACGTTTTAACGCATTATCATTTGCATGGTAGCAGAGCAGCACAGATCAATGGCATAATCGACAAGTACAATTGTGAATTTTATAGCACAACCTACTGTATTCTGGACTACCAAGAGATCAGTATTATCCACGGCATTGTTTCGTTTTCGTCCATTTTTTTTCAGCCTATCAAGCGCTGTTCGTTTTCTTTATTGGAAAGGAAATCCTCTTTTTTTGACTTCATGTTCCTGTCAGTGATGAAGTTCACAGTTGCTTCAACATACTCTGGTGTCCATCTCTGATGAGCCCGGTTCTTTGTAGAATGTTCAGCTTTGTACCTGTCAAACAGGCAATCGATTTTCATTGTTTTCTTGTCACGTAATTGGTGTACTACATGAAGATTTCCTCATCTGTCGCTCCATACTACAATGGTATAGTATGCAGCAGGGAGCCACTATTCATGAATTACTGAACATCACCAGTTGGTTCAGGAAGGTCTTGGGGCATGGAATCCACCAGCACTGCTTTATTTGTGCGTCGGGGAAAATTTATAGATTCAAAAAGTGCTGGGGTAGCTATCTATTTCGTAGTTAGTACTTTTGGTAGTTGTTAATTGCCCCTGCGTGGTCTTTCTTTGAAAAAAAATATCATCTTCTTATCAAAAACCCACGATGTATAATTTTAAACCACTTTTAAAATGTTATATAGAAGATGAGATATGGCTTAAATAGGTAAAACAATTATATTATGATTGCCATATTGGATTTATGCAAACTCGGCATACTTTCCCTACATATAATTTCTAGAATTTAAGTGTAATATAACTTATATAGATATTCCATATATTTGAAAAAATAATATTTATAAACAACTAAAATTGATAGAAAAACTACCATACAGTAAAACTACATTTTGGCACCATTCACGTGACGTCATACACATAACATAAATATAAACCTATTCCTTGTATTTTATTTATTATGAGTTCTTATTGATTTATTATAATCGACTATTTACCATATGTTTTTACCATTGGGTTCACGGAAATACATTTTACAACTTCAGTACCGCTGTGTATCTTTAAAATTCTGGAAAGCATGTGATGGAGCACTTCCATATTTCGCTACTCTGGTACTTAAATTCCATCCTTCTATTACTTCTTTCGCATTTACAAATGGTTTGATTCTGATTTTCTAAACTGCATTCAACATTTTTCATGCTAAAAAATAACTGTGTACACAATTGGAAGTTTATACATTTTCTATATTTCTTCTCACATTATGTTTATCGGGGCTGAGAAGCCATGTACACACGGATTAACAGAGCAAACCAACTCATCTGATTTGATTTTTCCGATTTTTGTTTTTAAACCTCTTTAGTATTTAAATTTTTTATCAACTCTAATGAAATAAATATTCTTTGTTTATTAATACAGTTTTCAGATAAAATATTCCCTCATCTAGCTCTTTTTCGAAATGAAAATCTCTTTAACTATGGACAATATTTTTTTCATAATCACAATTGTTTGAGTCTTATGATGAGTTTTATCCCTAAATACTTAAAAAACATTATTAACTTTACTAACCATTACATTAAGACAACTCGTCCACCTTCTCATTCTCAAAAGTAAATGTTAGGATGTAATATATTCAGAAATATTACAAACTGTTTAACAATTCTTTCAGAAACGAAGCCAATAGAAGTATCATCAACGTTTCTGACATCAAAATATTGTCGTAAATTAACCGAACTTCTTATCTTATAATCATGCATGTTCATTGAAATTTTCCGTAGTGGCCACAACACAGAGAGCCCTTTGCGTAACTTTGTGCCTAATTACAAACAACAACAACAAAAAAGAAATATTAGCTACATTCCCTCAATCTGATCATAGAACTCATCATTCTATTGCAGTTTGTTTAGCTATATGCACCAACGTTTGTTTTAATAATTCTTGAGGAAGTAGTGTTCTTAGATATTAGTCTTTTATTAGGCAGGAAAAGGGACAATCAACAGATTCATTGATTGGTAATTGTGTGAATAATGACACAACAGAAGTAACTATAAAACTCTGAGGATTAATAATACTCATTAACTTGAGGAAATGTTTTGTATTTCTTAAAACACACTCTCCACACTCACTTTCTTTTCCCTTCTTTTAGTAGGCTTGTTAATTAAAAGTTCATGATGTTCTTGATCACTCAATAATTCACCCATTTTATTTAATAATCACAATAATTCATCACAACAGCAATGTTACCTTCATAATAACCAGTTTAACGTTATCTCTTAATTGTTTTAAAGGATTCATTACAGCTTTTCTTATATCACGTTTTATACATTTTGATTTATTTACAAATCTTTTTGCCACTGAGGGGGGGGGAACATCAGTTTGTTATAAGAATGATTATATTCATTTTCCACAAGTATCAAAGAAAAAGTGTTTTCAAACATACTTAGAGATTTTTTTTCTGAGAAAGTAATCAGCGGTATGTCTACAGACTTCCAACGCTAGAAACCGGGTTTCGATACCTGTGGTTGTCAGAATTAGTTTCCTGAATCACTTGCTTTCTTTTGCTATTATTTTGTATTAATTGAATAATTATTTTCTGGGAAAATCTTCCAATCCTGTTCTTATATCCAACCGTAGCGTTATTTTTTTGGAAAATGGAACGTTGAGTCCCTTTTTTTTAACATCTGATTTTGATCATTTATTAAATCAATTAACATAAATTTGGGAAAATGGGACAGTACTTATATCTATATTTATATCATCAGGTAAATTATTGCAGTTAAAGCTACTCTTTTTATTTTTGAGTCTTGTTAACAGTGTTTATAATTTGTATTCATTCTGATATTCGAAAATTTTGCCGTTTTTTTAAATAAGAAGTTCAAAAAGGAATGAGCTTCTTGAGTGACCAGCCTTGCCAAAGTCCCTCCTAGTAGTAGTCTCATGTCATACAAATAGCTTCCTTTTTATATTTCAGTCGTATATGTTCCCCGAGTGATTTATTTTGTAACGTTGACATTTAGCTTTACATTTTTTGCTTGTTGTAGATAATTTACGGAAAAGAAATTCGTTTTTAACAGGATTTCTGTGATATTATAAAGATATATTTGGTTGAAACTCCATATTGAGTTAATAAATTCAGTTCTAAAGAACTGGTCATTTCACATCACACTAAATAGCAAAATTCACAAGAGAAGAAAATACACAGTAGCACGCACAAATTAAATTATTCGCTTTGGGGTCACGAGTTCGAATGCCTCCACCGAACATGTTCTCCCTTCCAGCTATTATGGACAGCTAACGCAGATTGTCCCCGAGAAGCCTTGAGCGCAATTCAAAACAAACAAACAATTATACACTGTAAAACCTATAATGCCAATAACAAAGTTAAATATTATAAACAGCTAAAATAGGATGGAAAACCATACAGTAAAACTACATATCGTCAAAGGGACTGAACACACCGTTTAAATACACTCATCGACGACGTTATACTTATAAGTTTGATCTCAACATACATATAAACCTATTTGTTGCATTTGATTTATTACAGGTCTTTTTTGTTTTACTATAATTCTACTCCCCCCCCCCCCCAGTGGCACAGTGGTAGGTCTGCCGACTTACAACACTAGAAACCGGGTTTCGATACCCGTGGTGGCCAGAGCACAAATAGGCCATTATATAGCTTTGTGCTTAATTACAAACAAATACTATAATTCTACGTTTATTATCAATACATTCTTGGGAAGTATTTTTTACAATTTTAGTATCATCGCGATGATGTATATATATTTAAAATGTTGATAGAAATGTCATAGAGCATGTCTTCCCTTTTATAAAGATTATTACAGTCTATACATTTTACACTATAAACAACCCTTTTCCTGTAATATAAAACTACCCACAATATGAAATTTATAAACGTTTTCTATTTCTTTTCATATTATTTTTATCGTGGCTGAGGAGTCAGGTACATACGGAATAACACAACAAACCAAATCACCTGAATAAATTTTTTCTCTTGAAATCTTTTTAGGACCTAAGCGTTTTTAACAACTATAATTGGATAGTCATTTTTTGTTTACCAATACAGTTTCTAGATAACTTTTTTTCCTAATCTAATACTTTTTTGAGATATCAGAGAGGATGTTTTTATGGAGAAACGCCGACTTGAAAGACAGGTGAGAGACATCAGTGAAGCTTTTTTTTTATGGAAGACGCGAACTTGAAAGTCAGATCAAAGATATCAGCTAGACTTTTATTTGTTAGAGAAGTACCATAAGTTATAGCTAAACGATGGTCTTTACAGTTCTACGCAGGTAATGAATGAAATAAAGCGAGTGATGTAAGTATCATATTACGGTGTAAAATATCTTCTTATGGTGTAAAGTACCCTGAGTAAATAGTATAAATAAATTATACCTTATATTTCACAAGTATCAGATATTGTGAAATGCTTTACAATACTTATGTTTATATAAATTCATAAGCTATACAAACTTTTAGGGATTTGTTCATTGATTCAGTTATGTTTAATCAAAAAGAATATATTGAGGTAGCAAAATAGAACACGAAAAGTTATGGTAGAATTAATATTTTCTGAGCTATTAATAAAAGGTTATGCTGAATGAAAGCTAACTTCTTGATATCGATAAGATAATAAACGAAGGAAAGAATGTTTTTTGATGGGTGTGTTGAAGAATGACTTAGGAAGCCTACGTGATAGGAGAAAAATAGTGGACTGTATGGGAAGGGGATAACAAGGTGAACAAACACGACATCGGCTATTTTAGTATTTAAATTTCTTTAGGAAGGATATAATCTTGAGCGACAAAAATGAAACATCATTAGCGCTGTTGTTTTTAGGGAAGACACGAACTTGAAAGACAGGTCCAAGACGACATCACTACTGCTGTTCTTTCTGTAGACATGAACTTGAAAGACAGGTCCAAGACGACATCACTACTGCTGTTCTTTCTGTAGACATGAACTTGAAAGACAGGTCAGAGACACCAATGATTCTGTTTTTAGGGAAGAAACGAACTTGAGGTACTGGTCAGAGACATCAGCGAAAGTTAAATCAGAGATATCAGTGAAGTTTTTTTAAGGGAAGATATGAACTTGAAAGTCAGATCAGATATGCCAGTGAGGCTTTTTTTAGGGAAGACATGAACTTGAAAGTCAGATCAGAAAAAATATCAGTGCTGACATTTTTAGGGAAGAATTGATCTGGAGAGACAGGTTCGTGACGACATCAATACAACAGTGTTTTGAATTTATAAGACGTACAATGTATGAACTCCTGTGTTATTGATATGAAAGCAGTTTTCGGTGAAGTAACTCTGAGATCATAAAGAAAAAACTTAAAATGGCTCCAGAAATGGAAGTTATTAACTTTATATCAACGTAAAAATAATCTTAATGATAATTATATGTAAATATAGAGACATAGTAGTGACTCCAACCAAGTTAGAAGAACAGAGGAACACTAGATTGACTCTGTATACAGAACAGAATTTTTGGCCAAATCTGGGGTATTGCCGCAGTTATTCCAAATGCTGGCATTCCGCTATTCTTATGTTTTTGAACTAATCTAAACACTCTTACACCACAATGAAAACATTAACTTCACATTTATCTTAACGTAAGAAAAAATAAGCAGTCCAAAAGTGATACAGTTATTGTTCTCCTTGTTTTTTGAGAGGCAAAATATATAGTAAAGAAAGGACGAGCAGCACGAAACAAACTTCCACTAGTAAATATTAGTCTGAACAAGAGTTTAACAACTGTAGCACCTATATTAATTGTTAACTTTGATGGAAAACTGCTCTCCACAACCACTAGATTAAAATTAATTATTTAAGGAAATAGGAACACGTCAAATACTTAAAAAGAGAGAATGGTGTAGTGGTCTGCTACACTGAACTTGTGTTGGTAGCTTTCAGTAACACCTGTGGTTTGAATACCAGTTCGAGTAAGTTCATTTTAATCAGTTTTGAAATAATAATCAAAATAAAAAGTAGTGAAAAGGCTTATTATATAAGGTTGTGATGTGACAGAAAAATGGTGTTTCCTCGTGACAACAAAACTTCGGAATTAGTGATTGTGTTTCCTGTTTAATCAGTTTCCTTTTAACAACAAAATTTGTTGGTAATCAGTGACAGTGGTTCCTATGTTTCCTGATCAGCCCGTTTCCTCGTGACAACGAAACTTTATGATCAGTGAAAAGATTCCTGATTACAAAATCTCCTCATGACAACAAAACTTTGTAATCAATCACAGTGATTCCTGGTTAACCTGTCTTCTCATGATAAGAAAACTATATAATCAATCACAATGATTCCTGGTTAACCTGTCTTCTCATGACAACAAAACTCTATAATCAATCACAGTGATTCCTCGTTAACCTGTCTTCTCATGACAAGAAAACTATATAATCAATCACAATGATTCCTGGTTAACCTGTCCTCTCATGACAACAAAACTTTGTAATCAATCACAGTGATTTCTGGTTAACCTGTCCCCAGTTTTTTGTAATTATGTTGTAGTAAACTTACAACAGTGCCTGCTTCTTATATTATTTATTTAATTTTTTGTATTATTTTTTACCTGCCTGGATTTTACGATGTTTAATAGTTACAATATATATATATATATATATCTGTTCTAATGTCACTTACTTCAGTTCATATTTATTACAATATTTCTTTCATTCCTTGTCTTTTTGCTACGATATCTTTTTTCAACATTGCCTTTTTTGTAATACTCTGTTGTGACAATGTCTTCTTGATACATGTGGTACAGTGTATATTTCTTACGATGCTTATTTATTACATAAAATAAACAAAAATAGTGTATTAGTAACGGGGGAAATCAATGAAAGCAAACCACTTCCCGAAGACGAAGGTAGCTTAATTGTTTCGTTATACCACTAAGTAACACGATACTTGCTAGAGAGAGAAAAAAAAAAGTTAAATATAATGAGAGATCTGGCTCAACATCTTCCTAATATATCACGAGCTATTTCAATTTGCAACCTAATACGCTGTGTGGTCAATTATCCAGAAATAAAGTCTGCGTAAATAATTTACCATTCCTCACAAAGTGGTAGACAAAAGTTACTTAAAGCATCTTCGGTTATAATGAAGTAGGAATTTTGAAACCAATTACTGTTAATGCTTACTTCATTAAAGTTTCATTCAAGTTGAAGTAACCTTTCCAAGAGCGTGCTAATCTGAACGTTACTAGGAGATGGTACTTTATTTAAATAGTTTTGCCCTGTAGTTTTTAAAATTTCACATATTTTTAACAGTGAAACAAAGACTATTCAAATCGCCTGATAACGTAATATATCTTGTCTGCCTGATAAAAATTGCTTACTAAGCATATTGCAACTTTCTATAATCTGCCTGATAAAAATTACTTACTAAGCATATTGCAACTTTCTATAATCTGCCTGATAACAAATTACTTACTAAGCATATTGCAACTTTCTATAATTTTCGAATATGTTTTCAATTAAAAACAGAAATGTCATAAGAGAAATACAGTAACTTTCATTATGCATTTCACTTGGTTTCTATTTAATGGTGTTATATGTATACTTGCCAGTAACATTCTGTTAACTTATTACTTATTATGAGATATGTAATGTTTTAATAACTCTTTAGTCAACCAGAAATATCATTCTGATAACCATAAGGACTTATATTCAACATATTTACACTACTAAAATTTTTGGCATCTTCTTCATCTTAAAAGACGACCCTAACTTTTCATATCCTATTCTTCTTCGTATAAAATAAAACACACATCTTAAAAACGACCCTAACATTTAACTTTCCTAATCTTATTTGAACAAAATAAAACACATCTTAAAAGCATTTATTTTATTCAATATAAATTTTACATTGTGTCACAAATTAGTCTTGTATATGTACATCTATGATACATTAGTATATATTTTTATAATTTTGCATGAAATCATTGGTGCATAGATCACAATGTAAAAGTAATTAATCATGGTATGAAAATCCATGTCATAATTTAGATTAACATAGATTTTACAGAAAAACAAATTATTACATGTCGTTTGAAGATTAACTTACAAAGTTACAAGTAATAAAGTTATGGGGACTGTAAAATGTTTGGGACAAATATAAAATTCTGTTTGTTTATTTTGTAAATTATCAGATAAAACAATCATACTAAAAACAGCTTGAAATATCAACTCTAAATAGGTAACGAAAACTAAAGCATGACTACCTGAGAACTGCCATTTCCAGCAATGTAAGTTCTCATCAAATCAACTTGGTCAATGGTACATATTGTGGCCAGTTGCAGCTGTAAATGGCTTTTGGCAAAGAAAACGATTTGGTGTAGATTTTCGATGTGTGATGGTTTGGTGTATATTTTAAATGGAAGATAGTTTGATGCAAACTGTCGACAGAAGCTGGTTTAGTGTCGGTCTTTGATGTAAGGCGATATGATGTAGATTTTCATTGTGACAGTTTGCATCAAACTATATTTAAGCTAAACTAACAAAGCAAAATTAACTAAAGTTTGGTAATTGTAGCTGTGAACCTGAATAACTTCAAAATCTCTTTCATAACGAAAAACATTTAGGAGGTTTACACTTAAAATATACTTCAAGTGATCTTTCATCGAAAATCTACACTGCATTATCTTACATCACAAATCGACACCAAACCATCTTCTGTCCAACAAGATAGAGCTGATAAGGCAAACCAACAAGACAGAGCTGATAAGGCAAACTGTTTGCCTTATCAGCTCTGTCTTGTTGGTTTGCCTTATCAGCTCTGTCTTGTTGGTTTGCCTTATCAGCTCTGTCTTGTTGGTTCAGAAAGGTTTAGAAAGTAAAGAGTTAAATATAATCAGATCAAAAATTATTATTTTATTTCTTCAACTATCAGTGCTCCAAATTATCGACATTATATAGTTCAAGATACTATGTTAACTCATACTTATACTCTTAGAAACAGTTGTTACAAGTGGAAAACAAATTTGTTTTTAGAACCGATCTCTAACCCATCATATAACATAATTGTTTTCATATTTGATGCACTTTTTAACTTTTGTACATATATAGTGAGTTTCTCTAGCAAATACTTCTCTGTCCGATCATATGAAAAGTATATAATGGTTTTGAAAGAATATACATATTCGTCATACGTGAAGAAATTAACGTGACATTTAATACAAGTTATTATGATTATTGGTCATACCCCCCCCCCCCATCTTTACACTTTTAAACTTGTTGAGATGCCACCCCTAACTGATAAAAATGTTTTTTATTTGTTTGTTGTCAATCAAAAAGCTACATAATGAGCTATCTGCACCGAAATACAATCTTAGCATTTTATATATCTACAGGTTAACCGCACAGTTGCTGTGGGGCTGAAAAATAGGATTGTCAGTTGTTCCTGTATAGTTAGTTTCTCTAGCCTCATTATTATTGTTGTCTAGATTTGTGTTTTACTAATTTCTAAGCTGGGTTATTCTCCTCATTTTTATGTGCATGTTTAAATGGTATTATTTTTGTCTACCATATAATGCACTACACATTTTTAATGTTTTTTTTTCTAATTTTGCACTAAAATGGCGTAATTAAAAACATGAACGAAAAACTGAAAACACAAATAAATGACAGACAAGACAAATCTATAAAAGTTAAAGTAGGACTAAAGTTGTTTTAAATTCGCCTATTGTGCGATTTATACAGCAAGTTCGTATCTGCCCAAATCGTATGAAAAGTATATAACGGTTTTGAAACAATATTCGTCACACGTGAAAAAAATTAACGTGACGTTTTTCATAAAGCCTTAAAAACATGCCACCTGACTATAGATTTTGTGAGTAATCGAAGAAGAAAAATTTTGATTAATTTCTTGAAATAAACTTCCCTGTCCCTAAAATAAAGAGGCTAATAATGTTAGCTCTACAGTATCTAAAAGCAATTCACTGGAAATCTCGACAAGAAATGGTATCAGCAGTTTAAAAAAACTTTATAAGATACCTTGTTTTCAAGAGTTGAAATCAAAACCTTGAAAATCATCGGACTTGTTTAATATTTCTTATAACCTAGTATAATGTTTCAGCGTTCCACGAACAAATGTTCTCTCTCTTATTATATGTTCACACGGGCTTATAGTCTCTTCTGAATACTTTTGGGTTGATTCTGAAATAGTCTTACCTTTTGCTAGAGAAGATAGGATGCCAACAAGGAAAACAGTCAGCATTGTTCAAAAGTTGATAAAAGGATTAACCCAGGGGCATGTCTTAACACATCAACTCTAGCCTCAAATCACAGAGTTTGAAAGCAAATAGATGACTAGAAGAATAATGACTCTCGCGGGTTATCTCCTAATATTTTCCACGTGGTTCTCGATAAAAGGTTAACTTTCGATATACTCGTACGTATCGATCCCCTAAGTCCTATCTCAGCCACCAGGGGAGAAGAAATCACAGTTATACTATGTAGAAAAAGTAGAGATACGATAATAGTCAGTAGTCATTCTGAAGCATACAGTATATCAAGCCTGAAAGAAACATATCTTCTCATCTCCTGTCTCGAGAACGAGTATAACTCTACAGTTACTGTTAAGTTTGGTTGACTCAGACTTCGGACGCATGAGAAAACATTATCATAACGTGCATACAACATCGAAAAACAAATGTATACGTTTACATAACAACTTATAGCAATATTTTATACAAGATACTTTCAGAATAATCCAAGAAAAAGGGAATTTTTAGTTTCATTAAATCTTGACATATTTCCTAAAAATATTATATTATACAAACTATCAATGTTCTCAAATTTTAAATACAACATATATTAATATCGGACCCCAACAAGTGGTGACAGACGTTTAATTGTCCGCAAAATTCACCTTCATCAAGAAAATGAAGATGGATAATTTCATCGGTCAAAGAAACCCACACTTGCAATACTGTTCTTGTTGTTAAAACTCTCTCCTCAGGACGAGAAAGCTTAGGAATCAGTGACAGTTTTTTTTTAATGACAAACGACAAACAAACTTATTTCGGTGTCTGCACAATTCATCAGGAAAATGAAGATGGGTAATATTATCGGTTATTGAAATCCCAGAATACAAGTTGTTAATCGCCTAAAATAGCTTAACTGAAGCTAATAACATATACAATATCATTGTAGAAGTGTGTTTTCTTCGGTTAGTTTATAACAGAAGTAAGTGGTGTAATTAACGTTATCTGGTCGTAAAGAAAAACGATGGGTAATGCCAAATCTCCAGAAACTTGCTTCCTCCTATAGTAATGAGTGCTATTGAATATCTCATTAAAACTGGAATGTCTTTGAAACCCTTCAAACGACAAGTCCAGTGTTTCACTAAACGAAATCTTAAATAAATCACATTTTAACTAGACTATGTTGTCTGTCATTAGTGATAAATGTATTAACTATTTTGATACATTATTATTTACTGAAACATTACAGAATTCCAGTAAAACGCAAGTATAAGATAAATTCAAATACATTTTGTTTGTTAAACCTTATATTTTTATGTGTTTTAATCCCACTGTCCTGATAAAACGTGATATCTTAAGTGGGATAATATGAAACTTCTAGTATTCAAAGTAAGGTCTTGTCAGCAGTGACAGCTAACATAGAGTAGTTAGAGTTGGCTGGTTTGTTTGAAGTTTCGCGTAAAGCTGCATGAGAGCTATCAGCGCCAATAGACTAGAGGGAAGACAGCCAGGCAACACCACTCACAACTGTAACGGATTTGTTATTATATATTTATTTTAATACCGACATTTGTTTAGATTAAATTTATATTTAAAAACTTACATAGCTTATAGTGTTAAATATGTATTGCAAAACTCTCGCCTATTCTCCAAAGTTGTAGAAGATTCTCGAGAGTAAAAATCAATAATATATGTATGTGCGTAAACGCTTAAATGTAGCTTTGTATTGTTACATAATCTGAATTTTTCTAGAAACTATCCAAACGCCTATAAATATAACCAACGCGACGCGCCAAAAGAGTATTTATTATCAGTTTGTTATAGTCAGTGTGCTATAAACTTCGGAAGCTATAACTGTGATTGTTATAACGCTTATCAATCGGAAAAATTCAGATATTTGACCAGGAGTATTTGCAAAGTTTGAACACTACAAATCATTCAACTTCAGTGGATTCACATCGGACATTAGTACTTTTATGAAAACATTACCTAACGTCATCGGTAGGAAAACTCGGCGTGTTTCGCTGGTGAATAACGAAGGACAAAGCTAACTAGCTCCACGTTAAGCCAATTGCATCTACAACAACTCATAATTAACTCGCTCATCATGAACCCTCGATAGGATATCGAAGAAGATCCAGACTAGAAAGAAGACTTTATATTGCTTGTAAGTTTGTGTAACTTGGTTTATAAATCATTGTTTGTACTAAGTATTTGTAATAACTGTTATTGTAAATCATATTGTTATTTGTATATAAAAAAAACTATGTGTATCATTCTTGTTGGCAAATATAATAAACTGACAATATATTGGCTTTTACGTAACTGCTAATTCCAAAGCACAGTTTAACTACTAAATTTAAAGTATAATTTAGCTCGGTTTCAGACCATTTGAAATTCTAATATGTAACACCACCAACTCTTGGGCTACTCTGTTAACAACAAATAGCGGTATTTACCGTCACATTATAACGCCTCTCAGGGCTGAAAAGGCGAGCATGTTCGGTGAAGAAGATTCGAACATGCGACCCTCAGATTGCGAGTTGAGCGCCTTAACAAACAGGTCATGCCAGACCGTCTGGTTAGAAGGCTATTTCTTTAAGATTTTCTTTACTGCTACTACTGGGCCTGTTAAGTGTTTCAGTAGCACTAGTTACCATGGAAGGAAGCAAGCTTCTAGAGCTTTGGCATTTTATATTTACGACCAAATAATGTTAATTACATGAATTACTTATTTTATAGATTAAGATAAGAGAGCACACTTTCTCAATGATAATGTGTATGTTATTCGGTTCAGTTAAACTACTAGTAGAAGTTTTCATACTTGACTCCAACAAGCCTCTCAAGTAGTGGTGAACAACAGGCTGTGGTTAATAAATATTACGATTTATTTAGATTTTTTTTAATTATGTTAAAATTTCAAAGTTTTATCAGTGCAAATCATGAGCGCATGCCACATGATATAATTAAAACGAAATAACTAAGTATTCATATCCTTAAAACAAATTTTTCCTAAGTGGACAACGGTTTAGTTAAGCCTTCCCTAACGAAAATTCTGTCTAATGAAGACTGTAAAGCTCGCACTAAATGAACCTTGAACAACAAATATAAACCGTCTGTTCATTTTATTTAAGCTAAAACAAATGTTTGTT
Organism: Limulus polyphemus; assembly: GCF_000517525.1. Classification (NCBI taxonomy): domain Eukaryota; kingdom Metazoa; phylum Arthropoda; class Merostomata; order Xiphosura; family Limulidae; genus Limulus; species Limulus polyphemus. Next base: position 832,765 of record NW_013665738.1, read on the forward strand.
TGAGACCGACTTGAACTCGTTCTTCAGTAAGCTTGACATGGCTTGGTCGGACTTACAACGCTAGAATCCGGGTTTCGATACCCGTGGTGGGCAGAGCACAGATAGCCCATTGTGTAGCTTTGGGCTTAATTACTAACAAACAAACATGGCTTGGTAGTTAGAGTGCTCGACCCTCGATCTGTGGGCTGAGGGCTCGAATTTAGTACCCAATATACTCGCACTTTCAGCCGTGGGGGCGCTGCAATGTGATACCAATTTCAGTATTTGTTGGCAAAAGGGTACCCTAAGAGTTGGTAGTGGTTAGTGTTGACTAGCTCTCTTCCCTCTAGTCTATCACGCGAACATTTTGGCTCCCAGGGAAGATAGTGCTCGGCTAGTTTTGCTCGAAATTCAACAAGCAAACAAATAATCAATTTTCAGTATGAAACAACATCATAATGTTTCCATAAATTATATCGTTCTGCTTTTACTGAGCTTAGTTTTCAATTCAAGAGCTACAGCTGACAGAGAATTAGATCTTTTAAAACATAATCGTGAAGATAATCACATTAGTGGCGATTGTGAAAGTTAAGGACTTTAGTTGCTATTTCATTGTAACCTCAATCAAATAAGATAGGTTTATCCTCTGTATTTGTACTTAAAACGATAATTATAGTGCAGTCTTAATGGGATAAACATTAATGAAATTATTCCTTGTAGTTTCACGTAAATCTTCAAACTTTGACGTCGGGGTTTATTAACGAAACACTCGAGCTGTGTGAATATATATAGTAAGCTCCACGCCATTGTTAATTTATTGTTCCTTTAAGCTTTTCGATGTTACGATAGACGGAAAGCAGTACAGTACCCC